>NW_026870687.1:0-195148 GCF_963576545.1 Limanda limanda | reverse complement strand
AAGAATATCTCTTTCTCCTATGTGCTTTCATCCCTAACCCTAACCCTAACCCTTCCGAAAGTCGGAGAAGCTCAAGGATGGTACCGATCGATGCGCGCAACCCCATTTAGTGGGGGTAGAGCCTTCTTGCAAGTCTCTCCGACCTTCACAAAAAAAGTTATTCAAGAATATCTCCTCAGATTTGGGGGAATTTCGTCGGTCGACCTCTTCCGAAGGTCGTACAAGCTCGGGGATGGTACCAATCGATCCGCAGGACCCAAATTAGTCCAGATGCAACCACTTTCCAAGTCTCTCCGACCTTCACAAAAAAAGTTATTCAAGAATATCTCTTTCTCCTATGTGCTTTCATCCCTAACCCTAACCCTAACCCTTCCGAAAGTCGGAGAAGCTCAAGGATGGTACCGATCGATGCGCGCTACCCCATTTAGTGGGGGTAGAGCCTACTTGCAAGTCTCTCCGACCTTCACAAAAAAAGTTATTCAAGAATATCTCTTTCTCCTATGTGCTTTCATCCCTAACCCTAACCCTAACCCTTCCGAAAGTCGGAGAAGCTCAAGGATGGTACCGATCGATGCGCGCAACCCCATTTAGTGGGGAGAGCCTACTGCAAGTCTCTCCGACCTTCACAAAAAAAGTTATTCAAGAATATCTCCTCAGATTTGGGGGAATTCTCGTCGGTCGACCTCTTCCGAAGGTCGTACAAGCTCGGGGATGGTACCACTCGATCCGCAGGACCCAAATTATCCAGATGCAACCACTTTCCAAGTCTCTCCGGACCTTCACAAAAAAATTTATTCAAGAATATCTCTTTCTCCTAATGTGCTTTCATCCCTAACCCTAACCCTACCCTTCCGACATTCGGAGAAGCTCAAGGATGGTACCGATCGATGCGCGCTACCCATTTAGTGGGAGTAGAGCCTACTTGACAAGTCTCTCCGACCTTCACAAACAAAAGTATTCAAGAATATCTCTTTCTCCTATGTGCTTTCATCCCTAACCCTAACCCTAACCCTTCCGAAAGTCGGAGAAGCTCAAGGATGGTACCGATCGATGCGCGCAACCCCATTTATGGGGGTAGAGCCTACTTGCAAGTCTCTCCGACCTTCACAAAAAAAGTTATTCAAGAATATCTCCTCAGATTTGGGGGAATTTCGTCGGTCGACCTCTTCCGAAGGTCGTACAAGCTCGGGGATGGTACCAATCGATCCGCAGGACCCAAATTAGTCCAGATGCAACCACTTTCCAAGTCTCTCCGACCTTCACAAAAAAAGTTATTCAAGAATATCTCTTTCTCCTATGTGCTTTCATCCCTAACCCTAACCCTAACCCTTCCGAAAGTCGGAGAAGCTCAAGGATGGTACCGATCGATGCGCGCTACCCCATTTAGTGGGGTAGAGCCTACTTGCAAGTCTCTCCGACCTTCACAAAAAAAGTTATTCAAGAATATCTCTTTCTCCTATGTGCTTTCATCCCTAACCCTAACCCTTCCGAAAGTCGGAGAAGCTCAAGGATGGTACCGATCGATGCGCGCTACCCCATTTAGTGGGGGTAGAGCCTACTTGCAAGTCTCTCCGACCTTCACAAAAAAAGTTATTCAAGAATATCTCCTCAGATTTGGGGGAATTTCGTCGGTCGACCTCTTCCGAAGGTCGTACAAGCTCGGGGATGGTACCAATCGATCCGCAGGACCCAAATTAGTCCAGATGCAACCACTTTCCAAGTCTCTCCGACCTTCACAAAAAAAGTTATTCAAGAATATCTCTTTCTCCTATGTGCTTTCATCCCTAACCCTAACCCTAACCCTTCCGAAAGTCAGAGAAGCTCAAGGATGGTACCGATCGATGCGCGCTACCCCATTTAGTGGGGGCAGAGCCTACTTGCAAGTCTCTCCGACCTTCACAAAAAAAGTTATTCAAGAATATCTCTTTCTCCTATGTGCTTTCATCCCTAACCCTAACCCTAACCCTTCCGAAAGTCGGAGAAGCTCAAGGATGGTACCGATCGATGCGCGCTACCCCATTTAGTGGGGGTAGAGCCTACTTGCAAGTCTCTCCGACCTTCACAAAAAAAGTTATTCAAGAATATCTCTTTCTCCTATGTGCTTTCATCCCTAACCCTAACCCTAACCCTTCCGAAAGTCGGAGAAGCTCAAGGATGGTACCGATCGATGCGCGCTACCCCATTTAGTGGGGGTAGAGCCTACTTGCAAGTCTCTCCGACCTTCACAAAAAAAGTTATTCAAGAATATCTCTTTCTCCTATGTGCTTTCATCCCTAACCCTAACCCTAACCCTTCCGAAAGTCGGAGAAGCTCAAGGATGGTACCGATCGATGCGCGCAACCCCATTTAGTGGGGGTAGAGCCTACTTGCAAGTCTCTCCGACCTTCACAAAAAAAGTTATTCAAGAATATCTCCTCAGATTTGGGGGAATTTCGTCGGTCGACCTCTTCCGAAGGTCGTACAAGCTCGGGGATGGTACCAATCGATCCGCAGGACCCAAATTAGTCCAGATGCAACCACTTTCCAAGTCTCTCCGACCTTCACAAAAAAAGTTATTCAAGAATATCTCTTTCTCCTATGTGCTTTCATCCCTAACCCTAACCCTAACCCTTCCAAAAGTCGGAGAAGCTCAAGGATGGTACCGATCGATGCGCGCTACCCCATTTAGTGGGGGTAGAGCCTACTTGCAAGTCTCTCCGACCTTCACAAAAAAAGTTATTCAAGAATATCTCTTTCTCCTATGTGCTTTCATCCCTAACCCTAACCCTTCCGAAAGTCGGAGAAGCTCAAGGATGGTACCGATCGATGCGCGCTACCCCATTTAGTGGGGGTAGAGCCTACTTGCAAGTCTCTCCGACCTTCACAAAAAAAGTTATTCAAGAATATCTCCTCAGATTTGGGGGAATTTCGTCGGTCGACCTCTTCCGAAGGTCGTACAAGCTCGGGGATGGTACCAATCGATCCGCAGGACCCAAATTAGTCCAGATGCAACCACTTTCCAAGTCTCTCCGACCTTCACAAAAAAACTTATTCAAGAATATCTCTTTCTCCTATGTGCTTTCATCCCTAACCCTAACCCTAACCCTTCCGAAAGTCGGAGAAGCTCAAGGATGGTACCGATCGATGCGCGCAACCCCATTTAGTGGGGGTAGAGCCTACTTGCAAGTCTCTCCGACCTTCACAAAAAAAGTTATTCAAGAATATCTCCTCAGATTTGGGGGAATTTCGTCGGTCGACCTCTTCCGAAGGTCGTACAAGCTCGGGGATGGTACCAATCGATCCGCAGGACCCAAATTAGTCCAGATGCAACCACTTTCCAAGTCTCTCCGACCTTCACAAAAAAAGTTATTCAAGAATATCTCTTTCTCCTATGTGCTTTCATCCCTAACCCTAACCCTTCCGAAAGTCGGAGAAGCTCAAGGATGGTACCGATCGATGCGCGCTACCCCATTTAGTGGGGGTAGAGCCTACTTGCAAGTCTCTCCGACCTTCACAAAAAAAGTTATTCAAGAATATCTCCTCAGATTTGGGGGAATTTCGTCGGTCGACCTCTTCCGAAGGTCTTACAAGCTCGGGGATGGTACCAATCGATCCGCAGGACCCAAATTAGTCCAGATGCAACCACTTTCCAAGTCTCTCCGACCTTCACAAAAAAAGTTATTCAAGAATATCTCTTTCTCCTATGTGCTTTCATCCCTAACCCTAACCCTAACCCTTCCGAAAGTCAGAGAAGCTCAAGGATGGTACCGATCGATGCGCGCTACCCCATTTAGTGGGGGCAGAGCCTACTTGCAAGTCTCTCCGACCTTCACAAAAAAAGTTATTCAAGAATATCTCTTTCTCCTATGTGCTTTCATCCCTAACCCTAACCCTAACCCTTCCGAAAGTCGGAGAAGCTCAAGGATGGTACCGATCGATGCGCGCTACCCCATTTAGTGGGGGTAGAGCCTACTTGCAAGTCTCTCCGACCTTCACAAAAAAAGTTATTCAAGAATATCTCTTTCTCCTATGTGCTTTCATCCCTAACCCTAACCCTAACCCTTCCGAAAGTCGGAGAAGCTCAAGGATGGTACCGATCGATGCGCGCTACCCCATTTAGTGGGGGTAGAGCCTACTTGCAAGTCTCTCCGACCTTCACAAAAAAAGTTATTCAAGAATATCTCTTTCTCCTATGTGCTTTCATCCCTAACCCTAACCCTAACCCTTCCGAAAGTCGGAGAAGCTCAAGGATGGTACCGATCGATGCGCGCAACCCCATTTAGTGGGGGTAGAGCCTACTTGCAAGTCTCTCCGACCTTCACAAAAAAAGTTATTCAAGAATATCTCCTCAGATTTGGGGGAATTTCGTCGGTCGACCTCTTCCGAAGGTCGTACAAGCTCGGGGATGGTACCAATCGATCTGCAGGACCCAAATTAGTCCAGATGCAACCACTTTCCAAGTCTCTCCGACCTTCACAAAAAAAGTTATTCAAGAATATCTCTTTCTCCTATGTGCTTTCATCCCTAACCCTAACCCTAACCCTTCCGAAAGTCGGAGAAGCTCAAGGATGGTACCGATCGATGCGCGCAACCCCATTTAGTGGGGGTAGAGCCTACTTGCAAGTCTCTCCGACCTTCACAAAAAAAGTTATTCAAGAATATCTCCTCAGATTTGGGGGAATTTCGTCGGTCGACCTCTTCCGAAGGTCGTACAAGCTCGGGGATGGTACCAATCGATCCGCAGGACCCAAATTAGTCCAGATGCAACCACTTTCCAAGTCTCTCCGACCTTCACAAAAAAAGTTATTCAAGAATATCTCTTTCTCCTATGTGCTTTCATCCCTAACCCTAACCCTAACCCTTCCGAAAGTCGGAGAAGCTCAAGGATGGTACCGATCGATGCGCGCTACCCCATTTAGTGGGGGTAGAGCCTACTTGCAAGTCTCTCCGACCTTCACAAAAAAAGTTATTCAAGAATATCTCTTTCTCCTATGTGCTTTCATCCCTAACCCTAACCCTAACCCTTCCGAAAGTCGGAGAAGCTCAAGGATGGTACCGATCGATGCGCGCAACCCCATTTAGTGGGGGTAGAGCCTACTTGCAAGTCTCTCCGACCTTCACAAAAAAAGTTATTCAAGAATATCTCCTCAGATTTGGGGGAATTTCGTCGGTCGACCTCTTCCGAAGGTCGTACAAGCTCGGGGATGGTACCAATCGATCTGCAGGACCCAAATTAGTCCAGATGCAACCACTTTCCAAGTCTCTCCGACCTTCACAAAAAAAGTTATTCAAGAATATCTCTTTCTCCTATGTGCTTTCATCCCTAACCCTAACCCTAACCCTTCCGAAAGTCGGAGAAGCTCAAGGATGGTACCGATCGATGCGCGCTACCCCATTTAGTGG
This sequence comes from Limanda limanda, assembly GCF_963576545.1. Lineage (NCBI taxonomy): Eukaryota > Metazoa > Chordata > Actinopteri > Pleuronectiformes > Pleuronectidae > Limanda > Limanda limanda. The sequence continues at coordinate 189,766 of NW_026870687.1, read as the reverse complement.
GGGTAGAGCCTACTTGCAAGTCTCTCCGACCTTCACAAAAAAAGTTATTCAAGAATATCTCTTTCTCCTATGTGCTTTCATCCCTAACCCTAACCCTAACCCTTCCGAAAGTCGGAGAAGCTCAAGGATGGTACCGATCGATGCACGCAACCCCATTTAGTGGGGGTAGAGCCTACTTGCAAGTCTCTCCGACCTTCACAAAAAAAGTTATTCAAGAATATCTCTTTCTCCTATGTGCTTTCATCCCTAACCCTAACCCTAACCCTTCCGAAAGTCGGAGAAGCTCAAGGATGGTACCGATCGATGCGCGCTACCCCATTTAGTGGGGGTAGAGCCTACTTGCAAGTCTCTCCGACCTTCACAAAAAAAGTTATTCAAGAATATCTCTTTCTCCTATGTGCTTTCATCCCTAACCCTAACCCTAACCCTTCCGAAAGTCGGAGAAGCTCAAGGATGGTACCGATCGATGCGCGCAACCCCATTTAGTGGGGATAGAGCCTACTTGCAAGTCTCTCCGACCTTCACAAAAAAAGTTATTCAAGAATATCTCCTCAGATTTGGGGGAATTTCGTCGGTCGACCTCTTCCGAAGGTCGTACAAGCTCGGGGATGGTACCAATCGATCTGCAGGACCCAAATTAGTCCAGATGCAACCACTTTCCAAGTCTCTCCGACCTTCACAAAAAAAGTTATTCAAGAATATCTCTTTCTCCTATGTGCTTTCATCCCTAACCCTAACCCTAACCCTTCCGAAAGTCGGAGAAGCTCAAGGATGGTACCGATCGATGCGCGCTACCCCATTTAGTGGGGGTAGAGCCTACTTGCAAGTCTCTCCGACCTTCACAAAAAAAGTTATTCAAGAATATCTCTTTCTCCTATGTGCTTTCATCCCTAACCCTAACCCTAACCCTTCCGAAAGTCGGAGAAGCTCAAGGATGGTACCGATCGATGCGCGCAACCCCATTTAGTGGGGGTAGAGCCTACTTGCAAGTCTCTCCGACCTTCACAAAAAAAGTTATTCAAGAATATCTCCTCAGATTTGGGGGAATTTCGTCGGTCGACCTCTTCCGAAGGTCGTACAAGCTCGGGGATGGTACCAATCGATCCGCAGGACCCAAATTAGTCCAGATGCAACCACTTTCCAAGTCTCTCCGACCTTCACAAAAAAAGTTATTCAAGAATATCTCTTTCTCCTATGTGCTTTCATCCCTAACCCTAACCCTAACCCTTCCGAAAGTCTGAGAAGCTCAAGGATGGTACCGATCGATGCGCGCTACCCCATTTAGTGGGGGTAGAGCCTACTTGCAAGTCTCTCCGACCTTCACAAAAAAAGTTATTCAAGAATATCTCCTCAGATTTGGGGGAATTTCGTCGGTCGACCTCTTCCGAAGGTCGTACAAGCTCGGGAATGGTACCAATCGATCCGCAGGACCCAAATTAGTCCAGATGCAACCACTTTCCAAGTCTCTCCGACCTTCACAAAAAAAGTTATTCAAGAATATCTCTTTCTCCTATGTGCTTTCATCCCTAACCCTAACCCTTCCGAAAGTCGGAGAAGCTCAAGGATGGTACCGATCGATGCGCGCTACCCCATTTAGTGGGGGTAGAGCCTACTTGCAAGTCTCTCCGACCTTCACAAAAAAAGTTATTCAAGAATATCTCCTCAGATTTGGGGGAATTTCGTCGGTCGACCTCTTCCGAAGGTCGTACAAGCTCGGGGATGGTACCAATCGATCCGCAGGACCCAAATTAGTCCAGATGCAACCACTTTCCAAGTCTCTCCGACCTTCACAAAAAAAGTTATTCAAGAATATCTCTTTCTCCTATGTGCTTTCATCCCTAACCCTAACCCTAACCCTTCCGAAAGTCAGAGAAGCTCAAGGATGGTACCGATCGATGCGCGCTACCCCATTTAGTGGGGGCAGAGCCTACTTGCAAGTCTCTCCGACCTTCACAAAAAAAGTTATTCAAGAATATCTCTTTCTCCTATGTGCTTTCATCCCTAACCCTAACCCTAACCCTTCCGAAAGTCGGAGAAGCTCAAGGATGGTACCGATCGATGCGCGCTACCCCATTTAGTGGGGGTAGAGCCTACTTGCAAGTCTCTCCGACCTTCACAAAAAAAGTTATTCAAGAATATCTCTTTCTCCTATGTGCTTTCATCCCTAACCCTAACCCTAACCCTTCCGAAAGTCGGAGAAGCTCAAGGATGGTACCGATCGATGCGCGCTACCCCATTTAGTGGGGGTAGAGCCTACTTGCAAGTCTCTCCGACCTTCACAAAAAAAGTTATTCAAGAATATCTCTTTCTCCTATGTGCTTTCATCCCTAACCCTAACCCTAACCCTTCCGAAAGTCGGAGAAGCTCAAGGATGGTACCGATCGATGCGCGCAACCCCATTTAGTGGGGGTAGAGCCTACTTGCAAGTCTCTCCGACCTTCACAAAAAAAGTTATTCAAGAATATCTCCTCAGATTTGGGGGAATTTCGTCGGTCGACCTCTTCCGAAGGTCGTACAAGCTCGGGGATGGTACCAATCGATCCGCAGGACCCAAATTAGTCCAGATGCAACCACTTTCCAAGTCTCTTCGACCTTCACAAAAAAAGTTATTCAAGAATATCTCTTTCTCCTATGTGCTTTCATCCCTAACCCTAACCCTAACCCTTCCGAAAGTCGGAGAAGCTCAAGGATGGTACCGATCGATGCGCGCTACCCCATTTAGTGGGGGTAGAGCCTACTTGCAAGTCTCTCCGACCTTCACAAAAAAAGTTATTCAAGAATATCTCTTTCTCCTATGTGCTTTCATCCCTAACCCTAACCCTAACCCTTCCGAAAGTCGGAGAAGCTCAAGGATGGTACCGATCGATGCGCGCTACCCCATTTAGTGGGGGTAGAGCCTACTTGCAAGTCTCTCCGACCTTCACAAAAAAAGTTATTCAAGAATATCTCCTCAGATTTGGGGGAATTTCGTCGGTCGACCTCTTCCGAAGGTCGTACAAGCTCGGGGATGGTACCAATCGATCCGCAGGACCCAAATTAGTCCAGATGCAACCACTTTCCAAGTCTCTCCGACCTTCACAAAAAAACTTATTCAAGAATATCTCTTTCTCCTATGTGCTTTCATCCCTAACCCTAACCCTAACCCTTCCGAAAGTCGGAGAAGCTCAAGGATGGTACCGATCGATGCGCGCAACCCCATTTAGTGGGGGTAGAGCCTACTTGCAAGTCTCTCCGACCTTCACAAAAAAAGTTATTCAAGAATATCTCCTCAGATTTGGGGGAATTTCGTCGGTCGACCTCTTCCGAAGGTCGTACAAGCTCGGGGATGGTACCAATCGATCCGCAGGACCCAAATTAGTCCAGATGCAACCACTTTCCAAGTCTCTCCGACCTTCACAAAAAAAGTTATTCAAGAATATCTCTTTCTCCTATGTGCTTTCATCCCTAACCCTAACCCTTCCGAAAGTCGGAGAAGCTCAAGGATGGTACCGATCGATGCGCGCTACCCCATTTAGTGGGGGTAGAGCCTACTTGCAAGTCTCTCCGACCTTCACAAAAAAAGTTATTCAAGAATATCTCCTCAGATTTGGGGGAATTTCGTCGGTCGACCTCTTCCGAAGGTCTTACAAGCTCGGGGATGGTACCAATCGATCCGCAGGACCCAAATTAGTCCAGATGCAACCACTTTCCAAGTCTCTCCGACCTTCACAAAAAAAGTTATTCAAGAATATCTCTTTCTCCTATGTGCTTTCATCCCTAACCCTAACCCTAACCCTTCCGAAAGTCAGAGAAGCTCAAGGATGGTACCGATCGATGCGCGCTACCCCATTTAGTGGGGGCAGAGCCTACTTGCAAGTCTCTCCGACCTTCACAAAAAAAGTTATTCAAGAATATCTCTTTCTCCTATGTGCTTTCATCCCTAACCCTAACCCTAACCCTTCCGAAAGTCGGAGAAGCTCAAGGATGGTACCGATCGATGCGCGCTACCCCATTTAGTGGGGGTAGAGCCTACTTGCAAGTCTCTCCGACCTTCACAAAAAAAGTTATTCAAGAATATCTCTTTCTCCTATGTGCTTTCATCCCTAACCCTAACCCTAACCCTTCCGAAAGTCGGAGAAGCTCAAGGATGGTACCGATCGATGCGCGCTACCCCATTTAGTGGGGGTAGAGCCTACTTGCAAGTCTCTCCGACCTTCACAAAAAAAGTTATTCAAGAATATCTCCTCAGATTTGGGGGAATTTCGTCGGTCGACCTCTTCCGAAGGTCGTACAAGCTCGGGGATGGTACCAATCGATCCGCAGGACCCAAATTAGTCCAGATGCAACCACTTTCCAAGTCTCTCCGACCTTCACAAAAAAACTTATTCAAGAATATCTCTTTCTCCTATGTGCTTTCATCCCTAACCCTAACCCTAACCCTTCCGAAAGTCGGAGAAGCTCAAGGATGGTACCGATCGATGCGCGCAACCCCATTTAGTGGGGGTAGAGCCTACTTGCAAGTCTCTCCGACCTTCACAAAAAAAGTTATTCAAGAATATCTCCTCAGATTTGGGGGAATTTCGTCGGTCGACCTCTTCCGAAGGTCGTACAAGCTCGGGGATGGTACCAATCGATCCGCAGGACCCAAATTAGTCCAGATGCAACCACTTTCCAAGTCTCTCCGACCTTCACAAAAAAAGTTATTCAAGAATATCTCTTTCTCCTATGTGCTTTCATCCCTAACCCTAACCCTTCCGAAAGTCGGAGAAGCTCAAGGATGGTACCGATCGATGCGCGCTACCCCATTTAGTGGGGGTAGAGCCTACTTGCAAGTCTCTCCGACCTTCACAAAAAAAGTTATTCAAGAATATCTCCTCAGATTTGGGGGAATTTCGTCGGTCGACCTCTTCCGAAGGTCTTACAAGCTCGGGGATGGTACCAATCGATCCGCAGGACCCAAATTAGTCCAGATGCAACCACTTTCCAAGTCTCTCCGACCTTCACAAAAAAAGTTATTCAAGAATATCTCTTTCTCCTATGTGCTTTCATCCCTAACCCTAACCCTAACCCTTCCGAAAGTCAGAGAAGCTCAAGGATGGTACCGATCGATGCGCGCTACCCCATTTAGTGGGGGCAGAGCCTACTTGCAAGTCTCTCCGACCTTCACAAAAAAAGTTATTCAAGAATATCTCTTTCTCCTATGTGCTTTCATCCCTAACCCTAACCCTAACCCTTCCGAAAGTCGGAGAAGCTCAAGGATGGTACCGATCGATGCGCGCTACCCCATTTAGTGGGGGTAGAGCCTACTTGCAAGTCTCTCCGACCTTCACAAAAAAAGTTATTCAAGAATATCTCTTTCTCCTATGTGCTTTCATCCCTAACCCTAACCCTAACCCTTCCGAAAGTCGGAGAAGCTCAAGGATGGTACCGATCGATGCGCGCTACCCCATTTAGTGGGGGTAGAGCCTACTTGCAAGTCTCTCCGACCTTCACAAAAAAAGTTATTCAAGAATATCTCTTTCTCCTATGTGCTTTCATCCCTAACCCTAACCCTAACCCTTCCGAAAGTCGGAGAAGCTCAAGGATGGTACCGATCGATGCGCGCAACCCCATTTAGTGGGGGTAGAGCCTACTTGCAAGTCTCTCCGACCTTCACAAAAAAAGTTATTCAAGAATATCTCCTCAGATTTGGGGGAATTTCGTCGGTCGACCTCTTCCGAAGGTCGTACAAGCTCGGGGATGGTACCAATCGATCTGCAGGACCCAAATTAGTCCAGATGCAACCACTTTCCAAGTCTCTCCGACCTTCACAAAAAAAGTTATTCAAGAATATCTCTTTCTCCTATGTGCTTTCATCCCTAACCCTAACCCTAACCCTTCCGAAAGTCGGAGAAGCTCAAGGATGGTACCGATCGATGCGCGCTACCCCATTTAGTGGGGGTAGAGCCTACTTGCAAGTCTCTCCGACCTTCACAAAAAAAGTTATTCAAGAATATCTCTTTCTCCTATGTGCTTTCATCCCTAACCCTAACCCTAACCCTTCCGAAAGTCGGAGAAGCTCAAGGATGGTACCGATCGATGCGCGCAACCCCATTTAGTGGGGGTAGAGCCTACTTGCAAGTCTCTCCGACCTTCACAAAAAAAGTTATTCAAGAATATCTCCTCAGATTTGGGGGAATTTCGTCGGTCGACCTCTTCCGAAGGTCGTACAAGCTCGGGGATGGTACCAATCGATCCGCAGGACCCAAATTAGTCCAGATGCAACCACTTTCCAAGTCTCTCCGACCTTCACAAAAAAAGTTATTCAAGAATATCTCTTTCTCCTATGTGCTTTCATCCCTAACCCTAACCCTAACCCTTCCGAAAGTCGGAGAAGCTCAAGGATGGTACCGATCGATGCGCGCTACCCCATTTAGTGGGGGTAGAGCCTACTTGCAAGTCTCTCCGACCTTCACAAAAAAAGTTATTCAAGAATATCTCTTTCTCCTATGTGCTTTCATCCCTAACCCTAACCCTAACCCTTCCGAAAGTCGGAGAAGCTCAAGGATGGTACCGATCGATGCGCGCAACCCCATTTAGTGGGGGTAGAGCCTACTTGCAAGTCTCTCCGACCTTCACAAAAAAAGTTATTCAAGAATATCTCCTCAGATTTGGGGGAATTTCGTCGGTCGACCTCTTCCGAAGGTCGTACAAGCTCGGGGATGGTACCAATCGATCTGCAGGACCCAAATTAGTCCAGATGCAACCACTTTCCAAGTCTCTCCGACCTTCACAAAAAAAGTTATTCAAGAATATCTCTTTCTCCTATGTGCTTTCATCCCTAACCCTAACCCTAACCCTTCCGAAAGTCGGAGAAGCTCAAGGATGGTACCGATCGATGCGCGCTACCCCATTTAGTGGGGGTAGAGCCTACTTGCAAGTCTCTCCGACCTTCACAAAAAAAGTTATTCAAGAATATCTCTTTCTCCTATGTGCTTTCATCCCTAACCCTAACCCTAACCCTTCCGAAAGTCGGAGAAGCTCAAGGATGGTACCGATCGATGCGCGCAACCCCATTTAGTGGGGGTAGAGCCTACTTGCAAGTCTCTCCGACCTTCACAAAAAAAGTTATTCAAGAATATCTCTTTCTCCTATGTGCTTTCATCCCTAACCCTAACCCTAACCCTTCCGAAAGTCGGAGAAGCTCAAGGATGGTACCGATCGATGCGCGCTACCCCATTTAGTGGGGGTAGAGCCTACTTGCAAGTCTCTCCGACCTTCACAAAAAAAGTTATTCAAGAATATCTCTTTCTCCTATGTGCTTTCATCCCTAACCCTAACCCTAACCCTTCCGAAAGTCGGAGAAGCTCAAGGATGGTACCGATCGATGCGCGCAACCCCATTTAGTGGGGGTAGAGCCTACTTGCAAGTCTCTCCGACCTTCACAAAAAAAGTTATTCAAGAATATCTCCTCAGATTTGGGGGAATTTCGTCGGTCGACCTCTTCCGAAGGTCGTACAAGCTCGGGGATGGTACCAATCGATCTGCAGGACCCAAATTAGTCCAGATGCAACCACTTTCCAAGTCTCTCCGACCTTCACAAAAAAAGTTATTCAAGAATATCTCTTTCTCCTATGTGCTTTCATCCCTAACCCTAACCCTAACCCTTCCGAAAGTCGGAGAAGCTCAAGGATGGTACCGATCGATGCGCGCTACCCCATTTAGTGGGGGTAGAGCCTACTTGCAAGTCTCTCCGACCTTCACAAAAAAAGTTATTCAAGAATATCTCTTTCTCCTATGTGCTTTCATCCCTAACCCTAACCCTAACCCTTCCGAAAGTCGGAGAAGCTCAAGGATGGTACCGATCGATGCGCGCAACCCCATTTAGTGGGGGTAGAGCCTACTTGCAAGTCTCTCCGACCTTCACAAAAAAAGTTATTCAAGAATATCTCCTCAGATTTGGGGGAATTTCGTCGGTCGACCTCTTCCGAAGGTCGTACAAGCTCGGGGATGGTACCAATCGATCCGCAGGACCCAAATTAGTCCAGATGCAACCACTTTCCAAGTCTCTCCGACCTTCACAAAAAAAGTTATTCAAGAATATCTCTTTCTCCTATGTGCTTTCATCCCTAACCCTAACCCTTCCGAAAGTCGGAGAAGCTCAAGGATGGTACCGATCGATGCGCGCTACCCCATTTAGTGGGGGTAGAGCCTACTTGCAAGTCTCTCCGACCTTCACAAAAAAAGTTATTCAAGAATATCTCCTCAGATTTGGGGGAATTTCGTCGGTCGACCTCTTCCGAAGGTCTTACAAGCTCGGGGATGGTACCAATCGATCCGCAGGACCCAAATTAGTCCAGATGCAACCACTTTCCAAGTCTCTCCGACCTTCACAAAAAAAGTTATTCAAGAATATCTCTTTCTCCTATGTGCTTTCATCCCTAACCCTAACCCTAACCCTTCCGAAAGTCAGAGAAGCTCAAGGATGGTACCGATCGATGCGCGCTACCCCATTTAGTGGGGGCAGAGCCTACTTGCAAGTCTCTCCGACCTTCACAAAAAAAGTTATTCAAGAATATCTCTTTCTCCTATGTGCTTTCATCCCTAACCCTAACCCTAACCCTTCCGAAAGTCGGAGAAGCTCAAGGATGGTACCGATCGATGCGCGCTACCCCATTTAGTGGGGGTAGAGCCTACTTGCAAGTCTCTCCGACCTTCACAAAAAAAGTTATTCAAGAATATCTCTTTCTCCTATGTGCTTTCATCCCTAACCCTAACCCTAACCCTTCCGAAAGTCGGAGAAGCTCAAGGATGGTACCGATCGATGCGCGCTACCCCATTTAGTGGGGGTAGAGCCTACTTGCAAGTCTCTCCGACCTTCACAAAAAAAGTTATTCAAGAATATCTCTTTCTCCTATGTGCTTTCATCCCTAACCCTAACCCTAACCCTTCCGAAAGTCGGAGAAGCTCAAGGATGGTACCGATCGATGCGCGCAACCCCATTTAGTGGGGGTAGAGCCTACTTGCAAGTCTCTCCGACCTTCACAAAAAAAGTTATTCAAGAATATCTCCTCAGATTTGGGGGAATTTCGTCGGTCGACCTCTTCCGAAGGTCGTACAAGCTCGGGGATGGTACCAATCGATCTGCAGGACCCAAATTAGTCCAGATGCAACCACTTTCCAAGTCTCTCCGACCTTCACAAAAAAAGTTATTCAAGAATATCTCTTTCTCCTATGTGCTTTCATCCCTAACCCTAACCCTAACCCTTCCGAAAGTCGGAGAAGCTCAAGGATGGTACCGATCGATGCGCGCTACCCCATTTAGTGGGGGTAGAGCCTACTTGCAAGTCTCTCCGACCTTCACAAAAAAAGTTATTCAAGAATATCTCTTTCTCCTATGTGCTTTCATCCCTAACCCTAACCCTAACCCTTCCGAAAGTCGGAGAAGCTCAAGGATGGTACCGATCGATGCGCGCAACCCCATTTAGTGGGGGTAGAGCCTACTTGCAAGTCTCTCCGACCTTCACAAAAAAAGTTATTCAAGAATATCTCCTCAGATTTGGGGGAATTTCGTCGGTCGACCTCTTCCGAAGGTCGTACAAGCTCGGGGATGGTACCAATCGATCCGCAGGACCCAAATTAGTCCAGATGCAACCACTTTCCAAGTCTCTCCGACCTTCACAAAAAAAGTTATTCAAGAATATCTCTTTCTCCTATGTGCTTTCATCCCTAACCCTAACCCTAACCCTTCCGAAAGTCGGAGAAGCTCAAGGATGGTACCGATCGATGCGCGCTACCCCATTTAGTGGGGGTAGAGCCTACTTGCAAGTCTCTCCGACCTTCACAAAAAAAGTTATTCAAGAATATCTCTTTCTCCTATGTGCTTTCATCCCTAACCCTAACCCTAACCCTTCCGAAAGTCGGAGAAGCTCAAGGATGGTACCGATCGATGCGCGCAACCCCATTTAGTGGGGGTAGAGCCTACTTGCAAGTCTCTCCGACCTTCACAAAAAAAGTTATTCAAGAATATCTCCTCAGATTTGGGGGAATTTCGTCGGTCGACCTCTTCCGAAGGTCGTACAAGCTCGGGGATGGTACCAATCGATCTGCAGGACCCAAATTAGTCCAGATGCAACCACTTTCCAAGTCTCTCCGACCTTCACAAAAAAAGTTATTCAAGAATATCTCTTTCTCCTATGTGCTTTCATCCCTAACCCTAACCCTAACCCTTCCGAAAGTCGGAGAAGCTCAAGGATGGTACCGATCGATGCGCGCTACCCCATTTAGTGGGGGTAGAGCCTACTTGCAAGTCTCTCCGACCTTCACAAAAAAAGTTATTCAAGAATATCTCTTTCTCCTATGTGCTTTCATCCCTAACCCTAACCCTAACCCTTCCGAAAGTCGGAGAAGCTCAAGGATGGTACCGATCGATGCGCGCAACCCCATTTAGTGGGGGTAGAGCCTACTTGCAAGTCTCTCCGACCTTCACAAAAAAAGTTATTCAAGAATATCTCTTTCTCCTATGTGCTTTCATCCCTAACCCTAACCCTAACCCTTCCGAAAGTCGGAGAAGCTCAAGGATGGTACCGATCGATGCGCGCTACCCCATTTAGTGGGGGTAGAGCCTACTTGCAAGTCTCTCCGACCTTCACAAAAAAAGTTATTCAAGAATATCTCTTTCTCCTATGTGCTTTCATCCCTAACCCTAACCCTAACCCTTCCGAAAGTCGGAGAAGCTCAAGGATGGTACCGATCGATGCGCGCAACCCCATTTAGTGGGGGTAGAGCCTACTTGCAAGTCTCTCCGACCTTCACAAAAAAAGTTATTCAAGAATATCTCCTCAGATTTGGGGGAATTTCGTCGGTCGACCTCTTCCGAAGGTCGTACAAGCTCGGGGATGGTACCAATCGATCTGCAGGACCCAAATTAGTCCAGATGCAACCACTTTCCAAGTCTCTCCGACCTTCACAAAAAAAGTTATTCAAGAATATCTCTTTCTCCTATGTGCTTTCATCCCTAACCCTAACCCTAACCCTTCCGAAAGTCGGAGAAGCTCAAGGATGGTACCGATCGATGCGCGCTACCCCATTTAGTGGGGGTAGAGCCTACTTGCAAGTCTCTCCGACCTTCACAAAAAAAGTTATTCAAGAATATCTCTTTCTCCTATGTGCTTTCATCCCTAACCCTAACCCTAACCCTTCCGAAAGTCGGAGAAGCTCAAGGATGGTACCGATCGATGCGCGCAACCCCATTTAGTGGGGGTAGAGCCTACTTGCAAGTCTCTCCGACCTTCACAAAAAAAGTTATTCAAGAATATCTCCTCAGATTTGGGGGAATTTCGTCGGTCGACCTCTTCCGAAGGTCGTACAAGCTCGGGGATGGTACCAATCGATCCGCAGGACCCAAATTAGTCCAGATGCAACCACTTTCCAAGTCTCTCCGACCTTCACAAAAAAAGTTATTCAAGAATATCTCTTTCTCCTATGTGCTTTCATCCCTAACCCTAACCCTAACCCTTCCGAAAGTCGGAGAAGCTCAAGGATGGTACCGATCGATGCGCGCTACCCCATTTAGTGGGGGTAGAGCCTACTTGCAAGTCTCTCCGACCTTCACAAAAAAAGTTATTCAAGAATATCTCTTTCTCCTATGTGCTTTCATCCCTAACCCTAACCCTAACCCTTCCGAAAGTCGGAGAAGCTCAAGGATGGTACCGATCGATGCGCGCAACCCCATTTAGTGGGGGTAGAGCCTACTTGCAAGTCTCTCCGACCTTCACAAAAAAAGTTATTCAAGAATATCTCCTCAGATTTGGGGGAATTTCGTCGGTCGACCTCTTCCGAAGGTCGTACAAGCTCGGTGATGGTACCAATCGATCCGCAGGACCCAAATTAGTCCAGATGCAACCACTTTCCAAGTCTCTCCGACCTTCACAAAAAAAGTTATTCAAGAATATCTCTTTCTCCTATGTGCTTTCATCCCTAACCCTAACCCTTCCGAAAGTCGGAGAAGCTCAAGGATGGTACCGATCGATGCGCGCTACCCCATTTAGTGGGGGTAGAGCCTACTTGCAAGTCTCTCCGACCTTCACAAAAAAAGTTATTCAAGAATATCTCCTCAGATTTGGGGGAATTTCGTCGGTCGACCTCTTCCGAAGGTCGTACAAGCTCGGGGATGGTACCAATCGATCCGCAGGACCCAAATTAGTCCAGATGCAACCACTTTCCAAGTCTCTCCGACCTTCACAAAAAAAGTTAGTCAAGAATATCTCTTTCTCCTATGTGCTTTCATCCCTAACCCTAACCCTAACCCTTCCGAAAGTCGGAGAAGCTCAAGGATGGTACCGATCGATGCGCGCTACCCCATTTAGTGGGGGCAGAGCCTACTTGCAAGTCTCTCCGACCTTCACAAAAAAAGTTATTCAAGAATATCTCTTTCTCCTATGTGCTTTCATCCCTAACCCTAACCCTTCCGAAAGTCGGAGAAGCTCAAGGATGGTACCGATCGATGCGCGCTACCCCATTTAGTGGGGGTAGAGCCTACTTGCAAGTCTCTCCGACCTTCACAAAAAAAGTTATTCAAGAATATCTCTTTCTCCTATGTGCTTTCATCCCTAACCCTAACCCTAACCCTTCCGAAAGTCGGAGAAGCTCAAAGATGGTACCGATCGATGCGCGCTACCCCATTTAGTGGGGGTAGAGCCTACTTGCAAGTCTCTCCGACCTTCACAAAAAAAGTTATTCAAGAATATCTCTTTCTCCTATGTGCTTTCATCCCTAACCCTAACCCTAACCCTTCCGAAAGTCGGAGAAGCTCAAGGATGGTACCGATCGATGCGCGCAACCCCATTTAGTGGGGGTAGAGCCTACTTGCAAGTCTCTCCGACCTTCACAAAAAAAGTTATTCAAGAATATCTCCTCAGATTTGGGGGAATTTCGTCGGTCGACCTCTTCCGAAGGTCGTACAAGCTCGGGGATGGTACCAATCGATCCGCAGGACCCAAATTAGTCCAGATGCAACCACTTTCCAAGTCTCTCCGACCTTCACAAAAAAACTTATTCAAGAATATCTCTTTCTCCTATGTGCTTTCATCCCTAACCCTAACCCTAACCCTTCCGAAAGTCGGAGAAGCTCAAGGATGGTACCGATCGATGCGCGCTACCCCATTTAGTGGGGGTAGAGCCTACTTGCAAGTCTCTCCGACCTTCACAAAAAAAGTTATTCAAGAATATCTCTTTCTCCTATGTGCTTTCATCCCTAACCCTAACCCTAACCCTTCCGAAAGTCGGAGAAGCTCAAGGATGGTACCGATCGATGCGCGCAACCCCATTTAGTGGGGGTAGAGCCTACTTGCAAGTCTCTCCGACCTTCACAAAAAAAGTTATTCAAGAATATCTCCTCAGATTTGGGGGAATTTCGTCGGTCGACCTCTTCCGAAGGTCGTACAAGCTCGGGGATGGTACCAATCGATCCGCAGGACCCAAATTAGTCCAGATGCAACCACTTTCCAAGTCTCTCCGACCTTCACAAAAAAAGTTATTCAAGAATATCTCTTTCTCCTATGTGCTTTCATCCCTAACCCTAACCCTAACCCTTCCGAAAGTCGGAGAAGCTCAAGGATGGTACCGATCGATGCGCGCTACCCCATTTAGTGGGGGTAGAGCCTACTTGCAAGTCTCTCCGACCTTCACAAAAAAAGTTATTCAAGAATATCTCTTTCTCCTATGTGCTTTCATCCCTAACCCTAACCCTAACCCTTCCGAAAGTCGGAGAAGCTCAAGGATGGTACCGATCGATGCGCGCAACCCCATTTAGTGGGGGTAGAGCCTACTTGCAAGTCTCTCCGACCTTCACAAAAAAAGTTATTCAAGAATATCTCCTCAGATTTGGGGGAATTTCGTCGGTCGACCTCTTCCGAAGGTCGTACAAGCTCGGGGATGGTACCAATCGATCCGCAGGACCCAAATTAGTCCAGATGCAACCACTTTCCAAGTCTCTCCGACCTTCACAAAAAAAGTTATTCAAGAATATCTCTTTCTCCTATGTGCTTTCATCCCTAACCCTAACCCTTCCGAAAGTCGGAGAAGCTCAAGGATGGTACCGATCGATGCGCGCTACCCCATTTAGTGGGGGTAGAGCCTACTTGCAAGTCTCTCCGACCTTCACAAAAAAAGTTATTCAAGAATATCTCTTTCTCCTATGTGCTTTCATCCCTAACCCTAACCCTAACCCTTCCGAAAGTCGGAGAAGCTCAAGGATGGTACCGATCGATGCGCGCTACCCCATTTAGTGGGGGTAGAGCCTACTTGCAAGTCTCTCCGACCTTCACAAAAAAAGTTATTCAAGAATATCTCTTTCTCCTATGTGCTTTCATCCCTAACCCTAACCCTAACCCTTCCGAAAGTCGGAGAAGCTCAAGGATGGTACCGATCGATGCGCGCTACCCCATTTAGTGGGGGTAGAGCCTACTTGCAAGTCTCTCCGACCTTCACAAAAAAAGTTATTCAAGAATATCTCTTTCTCCTATGTGCTTTCATCCCTAACCCTAACCCTAACCCTTCCGAAAGTCGGAGAAGCTCAAGGATGGTACCGATCGATGCGCGCAACCCCATTTAGTGGGGGTAGAGCCTACTTGCAAGTCTCTCCGACCTTCACAAAAAAAGTTATTCAAGAATATCTCCTCAGATTTGGGGGAATTTCGTCGGTCGACCTCTTCCGAAGGTCGTACAAGCTCGGGGATGGTACCAATCGATCCGCAGGACCCAAATTAGTCCAGATGCAACCACTTTCCAAGTCTCTCCGACCTTCACAAAAAAAGTTATTCAAGAATATCTCTTTCTCCTATGTGCTTTCATCCCTAACCCTAACCCTAACCCTTCCGAAAGTCGGAGAAGCTCAAGGATGGTACCGATCGATGCGCGCTACCCCATTTAGTGGGGGTAGAGCCTACTTGCAAGTCTCTCCGACCTTCACAAAAAAAGTTATTCAAGAATATCTCTTTCTCCTATGTGCTTTCATCCCTAACCCTAACCCTAACCCTTCCGAAAGTCGGAGAAGCTCAAGGATGGTACCGATCGATGCGCGCAACCCCATTTAGTGGGGGTAGAGCCTACTTGCAAGTCTCTCCGACCTTCACAAAAAAAGTTATTCAAGAATATCTCCTCAGATTTGGGGGAATTTCGTCGGTCGACCTCTTCCGAAGGTCGTACAAGCTCGGGGATGGTACCAATCGATCCGCAGGACCCAAATTAGTCCAGATGCAACCACTTTCCAAGTCTCTCCGACCTTCACAAAAAAAGTTATTCAAGAATATCTCTTTCTCCTATGTGCTTTCATCCCTAACCCTAACCCTTCCGAAAGTCGGAGAAGCTCAAGGATGGTACCGATCGATGCGCGCTACCCCATTTAGTGGGGGTAGAGCCTACTTGCAAGTCTCTCCGACCTTCACAAAAAAAGTTATTCAAGAATATCTCTTTCTCCTATGTGCTTTCATCCCTAACCCTAACCCTAACCCTTCCGAAAGTCGGAGAAGCTCAAGGATGGTACCGATCGATGCGCGCTACCCCATTTAGTGGGGGTAGAGCCTACTTGCAAGTCTCTCCGACCTTCACAAAAAAAGTTATTCAAGAATATCTCTTTCTCCTATGTGCTTTCATCCCTAACCCTAACCCTAACCCTTCCGAAAGTCGGAGAAGCTCAAGGATGGTACCGATCGATGCGCGCTACCCCATTTAGTGGGGGTAGAGCCTACTTGCAAGTCTCTCCGACCTTCACAAAAAAAGTTATTCAAGAATATCTCTTTCTCCTATGTGCTTTCATCCCTAACCCTAACCCTAACCCTTCCGAAAGTCGGAGAAGCTCAAGGATGGTACCGATCGATGCGCGCAACCCCATTTAGTGGGGGTAGAGCCTACTTGCAAGTCTCTCCGACCTTCACAAAAAAAGTTATTCAAGAATATCTCCTCAGATTTGGGGGAATTTCGTCGGTCGACCTCTTCCGAAGGTCGTACAAGCTCGGGGATGGTACCAATCGATCCGCAGGACCCAAATTAGTCCAGATGCAACCACTTTCCAAGTCTCTCCGACCTTCACAAAAAAAGTTATTCAAGAATATCTCTTTCTCCTATGTGCTTTCATCCCTAACCCTAACCCTTCCGAAAGTCGGAGAAGCTCAAGGATGGTACCGATCGATGCGCGCTACCCCATTTAGTGGGGGTAGAGCCTACTTGCAAGTCTCTCCGACCTTCACAAAAAAAGTTATTCAAGAATATCTCCTCAGATTTGGGGGAATTTCGTCGGTCGACCTCTTCCGAAGGTCGTACAAGCTCGGGGATGGTACCAATCGATCCGCAGGACCCAAATTAGTCCAGATGCAACCACTTTCCAAGTCTCTCCGACCTTCACAAAAAAAGTTATTCAAGAATATCTCTTTCTCCTATGTGCTTTCATCCCTAACCCTAACCCTAACCCTTCCGAAAGTCGGAGAAGCTCAAGGATGGTACCGATCGATGCGCGCTACCCCATTTAGTGGGGGCAGAGCCTACTTGCAAGTCTCTCCGACCTTCACAAAAAAAGTTATTCAAGAATATCTCTTTCTCCTATGTGCTTTCATCCCTAACCCTAACCCTTCCGAAAGTCGGAGAAGCTCAAGGATGGTACCGATCGATGCGCGCTACCCCATTTAGTGGGGGTAGAGCCTACTTGCAAGTCTCTCCGACCTTCACAAAAAAAGTTATTCAAGAATATCTCTTTCTCCTATGTGCTTTCATCCCTAACCCTAACCCTAACCCTTCCGAAAGTCGGAGAAGCTCAAGGATTGTACCGATCGATGCGCGCTACCCCATTTAGTGGGGGTAGAGCCTACTTGCAAGTCTCTCCGACCTTCACAAAAAAAGTTATTCAAGAATATCTCTTTCTCCTATGTGCTTTCATCCCTAACCCTAACCCTAACCCTTCCGAAAGTCGGAGAAGCTCAAGGATGGTACCGATCGATGCGCGCAACCCCATTTAGTGGGGGTAGAGCCTACTTGCAAGTCTCTCCGACCTTCACAAAAAAAGTTATTCAAGAATATCTCCTCAGATTTGGGGGAATTTCGTCGGTCGACCTCTTCCGAAGGTCGTACAAGCTCGGGGATGGTACCAATCGATCCGCAGGACCCAAATTAGTCCAGATGCAACCACTTTCCAAGTCTCTCCGACCTTCACAAAAAAAGTTATTCAAGAATATCTCTTTCTCCTATGTGCTTTCATCCCTAACCCTAACCCTAACCCTTCCGAAAGTCGGAGAAGCTCAAGGATGGTACCGATCGATGCGCGCTACCCCATTTAGTGGGGGTAGAGCCTACTTGCAAGTCTCTCCGACCTTCACAAAAAAAGTTATTCAAGAATATCTCTTTCTCCTATGTGCTTTCATCCCTAACCCTAACCCTAACCCTTCCGAAAGTCGGAGAAGCTCAAGGATGGTACCGATCGATGCGCGCTACCCCATTTAGTGGGGGTAGAGCCTACTTGCAAGTCTCTCCGACCTTCACAAAAAAAGTTATTCAAGAATATCTCCTCAGATTTGGGGGAATTTCGTCGGTCGACCTCTTCCGAAGATCGTACAAGCTCGGGGATGGTACCAATCGATCCGCAGGACCCAAATTAGTCCAGATGCAACCACTTTCCAAGTCTCTCCGACCTTCACAAAAAAAGTTATTCAAGAATATCTCTTTCTCCTATGTGCTTTCATCCCTAACCCTAACCCTTCCGAAAGTCGGAGAAGCTCAAGGATGGTACCGATCGATGCGCGCTACCCCATTTAGTGGGGGTAGAGCCTACTTGCAAGTCTCTCCGACCTTCACAAAAAAAGTTATTCAAGAATATCTCCTCAGATTTGGGGGAATTTCGTCGGTCGACCTCTTCCGAAGGTCGTACAAGCTCGGGGATGGTACCAATCGATCCGCAGGACCCAAATTAGTCCAGATGCAACCACTTTCCAAGTCTCTCCGACCTTCACAAAAAAAGTTATTCAAGAATATCTCTTTCTCCTATGTGCTTTCATCCCTAACCCTAACCCTAACCCTTCCGAAAGTCGGAGAAGCTCAAGGATGGTACCGATCGATGCGCGCTACCCCATTTAGTGGGGGCAGAGCCTACTTGCAAGTCTCTCCGACCTTCACAAAAAAAGTTATTCAAGAATATCTCTTTCTCCTATGTGCTTTCATCCCTAACCCTAACCCTTCCGAAAGTCGGAGAAGCTCAAGGATGGTACCGATCGATGCGCGCTACCCCATTTAGTGGGGGTAGAGCCTACTTGCAAGTCTCTCCGACCTTCACAAAAAAAGTTATTCAAGAATATCTCTTTCTCCTATGTGCTTTCATCCCTAACCCTAACCCTAACCCTTCCGAAAGTCGGAGAAGCTCAAGGATTGTACCGATCGATGCGCGCTACCCCATTTAGTGGGGGTAGAGCCTACTTGCAAGTCTCTCCGACCTTCACAAAAAAAGTTATTCAAGAATATCTCTTTCTCCTATGTGCTTTCATCCCTAACCCTAACCCTAACCCTTCCGAAAGTCGGAGAAGCTCAAGGATGGTACCGATCGATGCGCGCAACCCCATTTAGTGGGGGTAGAGCCTACTTGCAAGTCTCTCCGACCTTCACAAAAAAAGTTATTCAAGAATATCTCCTCAGATTTGGGGGAATTTCGTCGGTCGACCTCTTCCGAAGGTCGTACAAGCTCGGGGATGGTACCAATCGATCCGCAGGACCCATATTAGTCCAGATGCAACCACTTTCCAAGTCTCTCCGACCTTCACAAAAAAAGTTATTCAAGAATATCTCTTTCTCCTATGTGCTTTCATCCCTAACCCTAACCCTAACCCTTCCGAAAGTCGGAGAAGCTCAAGGATGGTACCGATCGATGCGCGCTACCCCATTTAGTGGGGGTAGAGCCTACTTGCAAGTCTCTCCGACCTTCACAAAAAAAGTTATTCAAGAATATCTCTTTCTCCTATGTGCTTTCATCCCTAACCCTAACCCTAACCCTTCCGAAAGTCGGAGAAGCTCAAGGATGGTACCGATCGATGCGCGCAACCCCATTTAGTGGGGGTAGAGCCTACTTGCAAGTCTCTCCGACCTTCACAAAAAAAGTTATTCAAGAATATCTCCTCAGATTTGGGGGAATTTCGTCGGTCGACCTCTTCCGAAGGTCGTACAAGCTCGGGGATGGTACCAATCGATCCGCAGGACCCAAATTAGTCCAGATGCAACCACTTTCCAAGTCTCTCCGACCTTCACAAAAAAAGTTATTCAAGAATATCTCTTTCTCCTATGTGCTTTCATCCCTAACCCTAACCCTTCCGAAAGTCGGAGAAGCTCAAGGATGGTACCGATCGATGCGCGCTACCCCATTTAGTGGGGGTAGAGCCTACTTGCAAGTCTCTCCGACCTTCACAAAAAAAGTTATTCAAGAATATCTCTTTCTCCTATGTGCTTTCATCCCTAACCCTAACCCTAACCCTTCCGAAAGTCGGAGAAGCTCAAGGATGGTACCGATCGATGCGCGCTACCCCATTTAGTGGGGGTAGAGCCTACTTGCAAGTCTCTCCGACCTTCACAAAAAAAGTTATTCAAGAATATCTCTTTCTCCTATGTGCTTTCATCCCTAACCCTAACCCTAACCCTTCCGAAAGTCGGAGAAGCTCAAGGATGGTACCGATCGATGCGCGCTACCCCATTTAGTGGGGGTAGAGCCTACTTGCAAGTCTCTCCGACCTTCACAAAAAAAGTTATTCAAGAATATCTCTTTCTCCTATGTGCTTTCATCCCTAACCCTAACCCTAACCCTTCCGAAAGTCGGAGAAGCTCAAGGATGGTACCGATCGATGCGCGCAACCCCATTTAGTGGGGGTAGAGCCTACTTGCAAGTCTCTCCGACCTTCACAAAAAAAGTTATTCAAGAATATCTCCTCAGATTTGGGGGAATTTCGTCGGTCGACCTCTTCCGAAGGTCGTACAAGCTCGGGGATGGTACCAATCGATCCGCAGGACCCAAATTAGTCCAGATGCAACCACTTTCCAAGTCTCTCCGACCTTCACAAAAAAAGTTATTCAAGAATATCTCTTTCTCCTATGTGCTTTCATCCCTAACCCTAACCCTTCCGAAAGTCGGAGAAGCTCAAGGATGGTACCGATCGATGCGCGCTACCCCATTTAGTGGGGGTAGAGCCTACTTGCAAGTCTCTCCGACCTTCACAAAAAAAGTTATTCAAGAATATCTCCTCAGATTTGGGGGAATTTCGTCGGTCGACCTCTTCCGAAGGTCGTACAAGCTCGGGGATGGTACCAATCGATCCGCAGGACCCAAATTAGTCCAGATGCAACCACTTTCCAAGTCTCTCCGACCTTCACAAAAAAAGTTATTCAAGAATATCTCTTTCTCCTATGTGCTTTCATCCCTAACCCTAACCCTAACCCTTCCGAAAGTCGGAGAAGCTCAAGGATGGTACCGATCGATGCGCGCTACCCCATTTAGTGGGGGCAGAGCCTACTTGCAAGTCTCTCCGACCTTCACAAAAAAAGTTATTCAAGAATATCTCTTTCTCCTATGTGCTTTCATCCCTAACCCTAACCCTTCCGAAAGTCGGAGAAGCTCAAGGATGGTACCGATCGATGCGCGCTACCCCATTTAGTGGGGGTAGAGCCTACTTGCAAGTCTCTCCGACCTTCACAAAAAAAGTTATTCAAGAATATCTCTTTCTCCTATGTGCTTTCATCCCTAACCCTAACCCTAACCCTTCCGAAAGTCGGAGAAGCTCAAGGATTGTACCGATCGATGCGCGCTACCCCATTTAGTGGGGGTAGAGCCTACTTGCAAGTCTCTCCGACCTTCACAAAAAAAGTTATTCAAGAATATCTCTTTCTCCTATGTGCTTTCATCCCTAACCCTAACCCTAACCCTTCCGAAAGTCGGAGAAGCTCAAGGATGGTACCGATCGATGCGCGCAACCCCATTTAGTGGGGGTAGAGCCTACTTGCAAGTCTCTCCGACCTTCACAAAAAAAGTTATTCAAGAATATCTCCTCAGATTTGGGGGAATTTCGTCGGTCGACCTCTTCCGAAGGTCGTACAAGCTCGGGGATGGTACCAATCGATCCGCAGGACCCAAATTAGTCCAGATGCAACCACTTTCCAAGTCTCTCCGACCTTCACAAAAAAAGTTATTCAAGAATATCTCTTTCTCCTATGTGCTTTCATCCCTAACCCTAACCCTAACCCTTCCGAAAGTCGGAGAAGCTCAAGGATGGTACCGATCGATGCGCGCTACCCCATTTAGTGGGGGTAGAGCCTACTTGCAAGTCTCTCCGACCTTCACAAAAAAAGTTATTCAAGAATATCTCTTTCTCCTATGTGCTTTCATCCCTAACCCTAACCCTAACCCTTCCGAAAGTCGGAGAAGCTCAAGGATGGTACCGATCGATGCGCGCTACCCCATTTAGTGGGGGTAGAGCCTACTTGCAAGTCTCTCCGACCTTCACAAAAAAAGTTATTCAAGAATATCTCCTCAGATTTGGGGGAATTTCGTCGGTCGACCTCTTCCGAAGATCGTACAAGCTCGGGGATGGTACCAATCGATCCGCAGGACCCAAATTAGTCCAGATGCAACCACTTTCCAAGTCTCTCCGACCTTCACAAAAAAAGTTATTCAAGAATATCTCTTTCTCCTATGTGCTTTCATCCCTAACCCTAACCCTTCCGAAAGTCGGAGAAGCTCAAGGATGGTACCGATCGATGCGCGCTACCCCATTTAGTGGGGGTAGAGCCTACTTGCAAGTCTCTCCGACCTTCACAAAAAAAGTTATTCAAGAATATCTCCTCAGATTTGGGGGAATTTCGTCGGTCGACCTCTTCCGAAGGTCGTACAAGCTCGGGGATGGTACCAATCGATCCGCAGGACCCAAATTAGTCCAGATGCAACCACTTTCCAAGTCTCTCCGACCTTCACAAAAAAAGTTATTCAAGAATATCTCTTTCTCCTATGTGCTTTCATCCCTAACCCTAACCCTAACCCTTCCGAAAGTCGGAGAAGCTCAAGGATGGTACCGATCGATGCGCGCTACCCCATTTAGTGGGGGCAGAGCCTACTTGCAAGTCTCTCCGACCTTCACAAAAAAAGTTATTCAAGAATATCTCTTTCTCCTATGTGCTTTCATCCCTAACCCTAACCCTTCCGAAAGTCGGAGAAGCTCAAGGATGGTACCGATCGATGCGCGCTACCCCATTTAGTGGGGGTAGAGCCTACTTGCAAGTCTCTCCGACCTTCACAAAAAAAGTTATTCAAGAATATCTCTTTCTCCTATGTGCTTTCATCCCTAACCCTAACCCTAACCCTTCCGAAAGTCGGAGAAGCTCAAGGATTGTACCGATCGATGCGCGCTACCCCATTTAGTGGGGGTAGAGCCTACTTGCAAGTCTCTCCGACCTTCACAAAAAAAGTTATTCAAGAATATCTCTTTCTCCTATGTGCTTTCATCCCTAACCCTAACCCTAACCCTTCCGAAAGTCGGAGAAGCTCAAGGATGGTACCGATCGATGCGCGCAACCCCATTTAGTGGGGGTAGAGCCTACTTGCAAGTCTCTCCGACCTTCACAAAAAAAGTTATTCAAGAATATCTCCTCAGATTTGGGGGAATTTCGTCGGTCGACCTCTTCCGAAGGTCGTACAAGCTCGGGGATGGTACCAATCGATCCGCAGGACCCATATTAGTCCAGATGCAACCACTTTCCAAGTCTCTCCGACCTTCACAAAAAAAGTTATTCAAGAATATCTCTTTCTCCTATGTGCTTTCATCCCTAACCCTAACCCTAACCCTTCCGAAAGTCGGAGAAGCTCAAGGATGGTACAGATCGATGCGCGCTACCCCATTTAGTGGGGGTAGAGCCTACTTGCAAGTCTCTCCGACCTTCACAAAAAAAGTTATTCAAGAATATCTCTTTCTCCTATGTGCTTTCATCCCTAACCCTAACCCTAACCCTTCCGAAAGTCGGAGAAGCTCAAGGATGGTACCGATCGATGCGCGCAACCCCATTTAGTGGGGGTAGAGCCTACTTGCAAGTCTCTCCGACCTTCACAAAAAAAGTTATTCAAGAATATCTCCTCAGATTTGGGGGAATTTCGTCGGTCGACCTCTTCCGAAGGTCGTACAAGCTCGGGGATGGTACCAATCGATCCGCAGGACCCAAATTAGTCCAGATGCAACCACTTTCCAAGTCTCTCCGACCTTCACAAAAAAAGTTATTCAAGAATATCTCTTTCTCCTATGTGCTTTCATCCCTAACCCTAACCCTAACCCTTCCGAAAGTCGGAGAAGCTCAAGGATGGTACCGATCGATGCGCGCTACCCCATTTAGTGGGGGTAGAGCCTACTTGCAAGTCTCTCCGACCTTCACAAAAAAAGTTATTCAAGAATATCTCTTTCTCCTATGTGCTTTCATCCCTAACCCTAACCCTAACCCTTCCGAAAGTCAGAGAAGCTCAAGGATGGTACCGATCGATGCGCGCAACCCCATTTAGTGGGGGTAGAGCCTACTTGCAAGTCTCTCCGACCTTCACAAAAAAAGTTATTCAAGAATATCTCCTCAGATTTGGGGGAATTTCGTCGGTCGACCTCTTCCGAAGGTCGTACAAGCTCGGGGATGGTACCAATCGATCCGCAGGACCCAAATTAGTCCAGATGCAACCACTTTCCAAGTCTCTCCGACCTTCACAAAAAAAGTTATTCAAGAATATCTCTTTCTCCTATGTGCTTTCATCCCTAACCCTAACCCTAACCCTTCCGAAAGTCGGAGAAGCTCAAGGATGGTACCGATCGATGCGCGCTACCCCATTTAGTGGGGGTAGAGCCTACTTGCAAGTCTCTCCGACCTTCACAAAAAAAGTTATTCAAGAATATCTCTTTCTCCTATGTGCTTTCATCCCTAACCCTAACCCTAACCCTTCCGAAAGTCGGAGAAGCTCAAGGATTGTACCGATCGATGCGCGCTACCCCATTTAGTGGGGGTAGAGCCTACTTGCAAGTCTCTCCGACCTTCACAAAAAAAGTTATTCAAGAATATCTCTTTCTCCTATGTGCTTTCATCCCTAACCCTAACCCTAACCCTTCCGAAAGTCGGAGAAGCTCAAGGATGGTACCGATCGATGCGCGCAACCCCATTTAGTGGGGGTAGAGCCTACTTGCAAGTCTCTCCGACCTTCACAAAAAAAGTTATTCAAGAATATCTCCTCAGATTTGGGGGAATTTCGTCGGTCGACCTCTTCCGAAGGTCGTACAAGCTCGGGGATGGTACCAATCGATCCGCAGGACCCATATTAGTCCAGATGCAACCACTTTCCAAGTCTCTCCGACCTTCACAAAAAAAGTTATTCAAGAATATCTCTTTCTCCTATGTGCTTTCATCCCTAACCCTAACCCTAACCCTTCCGAAAGTCGGAGAAGCTCAAGGATGGTACAGATCGATGCGCGCTACCCCATTTAGTGGGGGTAGAGCCTACTTGCAAGTCTCTCCGACCTTCACAAAAAAAGTTATTCAAGAATATCTCTTTCTCCTATGTGCTTTCATCCCTAACCCTAACCCTAACCCTTCCGAAAGTCGGAGAAGCTCAAGGATGGTACCGATCGATGCGCGCAACCCCATTTAGTGGGGGTAGAGCCTACTTGCAAGTCTCTCCGACCTTCACAAAAAAAGTTATTCAAGAATATCTCCTCAGATTTGGGGGAATTTCGTCGGTCGACCTCTTCCGAAGGTCGTACAAGCTCGGGGATGGTACCAATCGATCCGCAGGACCCAAATTAGTCCAGATGCAACCACTTTCCAAGTCTCTCCGACCTTCACAAAAAAAGTTATTCAAGAATATCTCTTTCTCCTATGTGCTTTCATCCCTAACCCTAACCCTAACCCTTCCGAAAGTCGGAGAAGCTCAAGGATGGTACCGATCGATGCGCGCTACCCCATTTAGTGGGGGTAGAGCCTACTTGCAAGTCTCTCCGACCTTCACAAAAAAAGTTATTCAAGAATATCTCTTTCTCCTATGTGCTTTCATCCCTAACCCTAACCCTAACCCTTCCGAAAGTCAGAGAAGCTCAAGGATGGTACCGATCGATGCGCGCAACCCCATTTAGTGGGGGTAGAGCCTACTTGCAAGTCTCTCCGACCTTCACAAAAAAAGTTATTCAAGAATATCTCCTCAGATTTGGGGGAATTTCGTCGGTCGACCTCTTCCGAAGGTCGTACAAGCTCGGGGATGGTACCAATCGATCCGCAGGACCCAAATTAGTCCAGATGCAACCACTTTCCAAGTCTCTCCGACCTTCACAAAAAAAGTTATTCAAGAATATCTCTTTCTCCTATGTGCTTTCATCCCTAACCCTAACCCTAACCCTTCCGAAAGTCGGAGAAGCTCAAGGATGGTACCGATCGATGCGCGCTACCCCATTTAGTGGGGGTAGAGCCTACTTGCAAGTCTCTCCGACCTTCACAAAAAAAGTTATTCAAGAATATCTCTTTCTCCTATGTGCTTTCATCCCTAACCCTAACCCTAAACCTTCCGAAAGTCGGAGAAGCTCAAGGATGGTACCGATCGATGCGCGCAACCCCATTTAGTGGGGGTAGAGCCTACTTGCAAGTCTCTCCGACCTTCACAAAAAAAGTTATTCAAGAATATCTCCTCAGATTTGGGGGAATTTCGTCGGTCGACCTCTTCCGAAGGTCGTACAAGCTCGGGGATGGTACCAATCGATCCGCAGGACCCAAATTAGTCCAGATGCAACCACTTTCCAAGTCTCTCCGACCTTCACAAAAAAAGTTATTCAAGAATATCTCTTTCTCCTATGTGCTTTCATCCCTAACCCTAACCCTTCCGAAAGTCGGAGAAGCTCAAGGATGGTACCGATCGATGCGCGCTACCCCATTTAGTGGGGGTAGAGCCTACTTGCAAGTCTCTCCGACCTTCACAAAAAAAGTTATTCAAGAATATCTCCTCAGATTTGGGGGAATTTCGTCGGTCGACCTCTTCCGAAGGTCGTACAAGCTCGGGGATGGTACCAATCGATCCGCAGGACCCAAATTAGTCCAGATGCAACCACTTTCCAAGTCTCTCCGACCTTCACAAAAAAAGTTATTCAAGAATATTTCTTTCTCCTATGTGCTTTCATCCCTAACCCTAACCCTAACCCTTCCGAAAGTCGGAGAAGCTCAAGGATGGTACCGATCGATGCGCGCTACCCCATTTAGTGGGGGCAGAGCCTACTTGCAAGTCTCTCCGACCTTCACAAAAAAAGTTATTCAAGAATATCTCTTTCTCCTATGTGCTTTCATCCCTAACCCTAACCCTAACCCTTCCGAAAGTCGGAGAAGCTCAAGGATGGTACCGATCGATGCGCGCTACCCCATTTAGTGGGGGTAGAGCCTACTTGCAAGTCTCTCCGACCTTCACAAAAAAAGTTATTCAAGAATATCTCTTTCTCCTATGTGCTTTCATCCCTAACCCTAACCCTAACCCTTCCGAAAGTCGGAGAAGCTCAAGGATGGTACCGATCGATGCGCGCTACCCCATTTAGTGGGGGTAGAGCCTACTTGCAAGTCTCTCCGACCTTCACAAAAAAAGTTATTCAAGAATATCTCTTTCTCCTATGTGCTTTCATCCCTAACCCTAACCCTAACCCTTCCGAAAGTCGGAGAAGCTCAAGGATGGTACCGATCGATGCGCGCAACCCCATTTAGTGGGAGTAGAGCCTACTTGCAAGTCTCTCCGACCTTCACAAAAAAAGTTATTCAAGAATATCTCCTCAGATTTGGGGGAATTTCGTCGGTCGACCTCTTCCGAAGGTCGTACAAGCTCGGGGATGGTACCAATCGATCCGCAGGACCCAAATTAGTCCAGATGCAACCACTTTCCAAGTCTCTCCGACCTTCACAAAAAAAGTTATTCAAGAATATCTCTTTCTCCTATGTGCTTTCATCCCTAACCCTAACCCTAACCCTTCCGAAAGTCGGAGAAGCTCAAGGATGGTACTGATCGATGCGCGCTACCCCATTTAGTGGGGGTAGAGCCTACTTGCAAGTCTCTCCGACCTTCACAAAAAAAGTTATTCAAGAATATCTCCTCAGATTTGGGGGAATTTCGTCGGTCGACCTCTTCCGAAGGTCGTACAAGCTCGGGGATGGTACCAATCGATCCGCAGGACCCAAATTAGTCCAGATGCAACCACTTTCCAAGTCTCTCCGACCTTCACAAAAAAAGTTATTCAAGAATATCTCTTTCTCCTATATGCTTTCATCCCTAACCCTAACCCTTCCGAAAGTCGGAGAAGCTCAAGGATGGTACCGATCGATGCGCGCTACCCCATTTAGTGGGGGTAGAGCCTACTTGCAAGTCTCTCCGACCTTCACAAAAAAAGTTATTCAAGAATATCTCCTCAGATTTGGGGGAATTTCGTCGGTCGACCTCTTCCGAAGGTCGTACAAGCTCGGGGATGGTACCAATCGATCCGCAGGACCCAAATTAGTCCAGATGCAACCACTTTCCAAGTCTCTCCGACCTTCACAAAAAAAGTTATTCAAGAATATTTCTTTCTCCTATGTGCTTTCATCCCTAACCCTAACCCTAACCCTTCCGAAAGTCGGAGAAGCTCAAGGATGGTACCGATCGATGCGCGCTACCCCATTTAGTGGGGGCAGAGCCTACTTGCAAGTCTCTCCGACCTTCACAAAAAAAGTTATTCAAGAATATCTCTTTCTCCTATGTGCTTTCATCCCTAACCCTAACCCTAACCCTTCCGAAAGTCGGAGAAGCTCAAGGATGGTACCGATCGATGCGCGCTACCCCATTTAGTGGGGGTAGAGCCTACTTGCAAGTCTCTCCGACCTTCACAAAAAAAGTTATTCAAGAATATCTCTTTCTCCTATGTGCTTTCATCCCTAACCCTAACCCTAACCCTTCCGAAAGTCGGAAAAGCTCAAGGATGGTACCGATCGATGCGCGCTACCCCATTTAGTGGGGGTAGAGCCTACTTGCAAGTCTCTCCGACCTTCACAAAAAAAGTTATTCAAGAATATCTCTTTCTCCTATGTGCTTTCATCCCTAACCCTAACCCTAACCCTTCCGAAAGTCGGAGAAGCTCAAGGATGGTACCGATCGATGCGCGCAACCCCATTTAGTGGGAGTAGAGCCTACTTGCAAGTCTCTCCGACCTTCACAAAAAAAGTTATTCAAGAATATCTCCTCAGATTTGGGGGAATTTCGTCGGTCGACCTCTTCCGAAGGTCGTACAAGCTCGGGGATGGTACCAATCGATCCGCAGGACCCAAATTAGTCCAGATGCAACCACTTTCCAAGTCTCTCCGACCTTCACAAAAAAAGTTATTCAAGAATATCTCTTTCTCCTATGTGCTTTCATCCCTAACCCTAACCCTAACCCTTCCGAAAGTCGAAGAAGCTCAAGGATGGTACCGATCGATGCGCGCTACCCCATTTAGTGGGGGTAGAGCCTACTTGCAAGTCTCTCCGACCTTCACAAAAAAAGTTATTCAAGAATATCTCTTTCTCCTATGTGCTTTCATCCCTAACCCTAACCCTAACCCTTCCGAAAGTCGGAGAAGCTCAAGGATGGTACCGATCGATGCGCGCAACCCCATTTAGTGGGGGTAGAGCCTACTTGCAAGTCTCTCCGACCTTCACAAAAAAAGTTATTCAAGAATATCTCCTCAGATTTGGGGGAATTTCGTCGGTCGACCTCTTCCGAAGGTTGTACAAGCTCGGGGATGGTACCAATCGATCCGCAGGACCCAAATTAGTCCAGATGCAACCACTTTCCAAGTCTCTCCGACCTTCACAAAAAAAGTTATTCAAGAATATCTCTTTCTCCTATGTGCTTTCATCCCTAACCCTAACCCTAACCCTTCCGAAAGTCGGAGAAGCTCAAGGATGGTACCGATCGATGCGCGCTACCCCATTTAGTGGGGGTAGAGCCTACTTGCAAGTCTCTCCGACCTTCACAAAAAAAGTTATTCAAGAATATCTCTTTCTCCTATGTGCTTTCATCCCTAACCCTAACCCTAACCCTTCCGAAAGTCGGAGAAGCTCAAGGATGGTACCGATCGATGCGCGCTACCCCATTTAGTGGGGGTAGAGCCTACTTGCAAGTCTCTCCGACCTTCACAAAAAAAGTTATTCAAGAATATCTCCTCAGATTTGGGGGAATTTCGTCGGTCGACCTCTTCCGAAGGTCGTACAAGCTCGGGGATGGTACCAATCGATCCGCAGGACCCAAATTAGTCCCGATGCAACCACTTTCCAAGTCTCTCCGACCTTCACAAAAAAACTTATTCAAGAATATCTCTTTCTCCTATGTGCTTTCATCCCTAACCCTAACCCTAACCCTTCCGAAAGTCGGAGAAGCTCAAGGATGGTACCGATCGATGCGCGCTACCCCATTTAGTGGGGGTAGAGCCTACTTGCAAGTCTCTCCGACCTTCACAAAAAAAGTTATTCAAGAATATCTCTTTCTCCTATGTGCTTTCATCCCTAACCCTAACCCTAACCCTTCCGAAAGTCGGAGAAGCTCAAGGATGGTACCGATCGATGCGCGCAACCCCATTTAGTGGGGGTAGAGCCTACTTGCAAGTCTCTCCAACCTTCACAAAAAAAGTTATTCAAGAATATCTCCTCAGATTTGGGGGAATTTCGTCGGTCGACCTCTTCCGAAGGTCGTACAAGCTCGGGGATGGTACCAATCGATCTGCAGGACCCAAAATAGTCCAGATGCAACCACTTTCCAAGTCTCTCCGACCTTCACAAAAAAAGTTATTCAAGAATATCTCTTTCTCCTATGTGCTTTCATCCCTAACCCTAACCCTTCCGAAAGTCGGAGAAGCTCAAGGATGGTACCGATCGATGCGCGCTACCCCATTTAGTGGGGGTAGAGCCTACTTGCAAGTCTCTCCGACCTTCACAAAAAAAGTTATTCAAGAATATCTCCTCAGATTTGGGGGAATTTCGTCGGTCGACCTCTTCCGAAGGTCGTACAAGCTCGGGGATGGTACCAATCGATCCGCAGGACCCAAATTAGTCCAGATGCAACCACTTTCCAAGTCTCTCCGACCTTCACAAAAAAAGTTATTCAAGAATATCTCTTTCTCCTATGTGCTTTCATCCCTAACCCTAACCCTAACCCTTCCGAAAGTCAGAGAAGCTCAAGGATGGTACCGATCGATGCGCGCTACCCCATTTAGTGGGGGCAGAGCCTACTTGCAAGTCTCTCCGACCTTCACAAAAAAAGTTATTCAAGAATATCTCTTTCTCCTATGTGCTTTCATCCCTAACCCTAACCCTAACCCTTCCGAAAGTCGGAGAAGCTCAAGGATGGTACCGATCGATGCGCGCTACCCCATTTAGTGGGGGTAGAGCCTACTTGCAAGTCTCTCCGACCTTCACAAAAAACGTTATTCAAGAATATCTCTTTCTCCTATGTGCTTTCATCCCTAACCCTAACCCTAACCCTTCCGAAAGTCGGAGAAGCTCAAAGATGGTACCGATCGATGCGCGCTACCCCATTTAGTGGGGGTAGAGCCTACTTGCAAGTCTCTCCGACCTTCACAAAAAAAGTTATTCAAGAATATCTCTTTCTCCTATGTGCTTTCATCCCTAACCCTAACCCTTCCGAAAGTCGGAGAAGCTCAAGGATGGTACCGATCGATGCGCGCAACCCCATTTAGTGGGGGTAAAGCCTACTTGCAAGTCTCTCCGACCTTCACAAAAAAAGTTATTCAAGAATATCTCCTCAGATTTGGGGGAATTTCGTCGGTCGACCTCTTCCGAAGGTCGTACAAGCTCGGGGATGGTACCAATCGATCCGCAGGACCCAAATTAGTCCAGATGCAACCACTTTCCAAGTCTCTCCGACCTTCACAAAAAAAGTTATTCAAGAATATCTCTTTCTCCTATGTGCTTTCATCCCTAACCCTAACCCTAACCCTTCCGAAAGTCGGAGAAGCTCAAGGATGGTACCGATCGATGTGCGCTACCCCATTTAGTGGGGGTAGAGCCTACTTGCAAGTCTCTCCGACCTTCACAAAAAAAGTTATTCAAGAATATCTCTTTCTCCTATGTGCTTTCATCCCTAACCCTAACCCTAACCCTTCCGAAAGTCGGAGAAGCTCAAGGATGGTACCGATCGATGCGCGCAACCCCATTTAGTGGGGGTAGAGCCTACTTGCAAGTCTCTCCGACCTTCACAAAAAAAGTTATTCAAGAATATCTCCTCAGATTTGGGGGAATTTCGTCGGTCGACCTCTTCCGAAGGTCGTACAAGCTCGGGGATGGTACCAATCGATCCGCAGGACCCAAATTAGTCCAGATGCAACCACTTTCCAAGTCTCTCCGACCTTCACAAAAAAAGTTATTCAAGAATATCTCTTTCTCCTATGTGCTTTCATCCCTAACCCTAACCCTAACCCTTCCGAAAGTCGGAGAAGCTCAAGGATGGTACCGATCGATGCGCGCTACCCCATTTAGTGGGGGTAGAGCCTACTTGCAAGTCTCTCCGACCTTCACAAAAAAAGTTATTCAAGAATATCTCTTTCTCCTATGTGCTTTCATCCCTAACCCTAACCCTAACCCTTCCGAAAGTCGGAGAAGCTCAAGGATGGTACCGATCGATGCGCGCAACCCCATTTAGTGGGAGTAGAGCCTACTTGCAAGTCTCTCCGACCTTCACAAAAAAAGTTATTCAAGAATATCTCCTCAGATTTGGGGGAATTTCGTCGGTCGACCTCTTCCGAAGGTCGTACAAGCTCGGGGATGGTACCAATCGATCCGCAGGACCCAAATTAGTCCAGATGCAACCACTTTCCAAGTCTCTCCGACCTTCACAAAAAAAGTTATTCAAGAATATCTCTTTCTCCTATGTGCTTTCATCCCTAACCCTAACCCTAACCCTTCCGAAAGTCGGAGAAGCTCAAGGATGGTACCGATCGATGCGCGCTACCCCATTTAGTGGGGGTAGAGCCTACTTGCAAGTCTCTCCGACCTTCACAAAAAAAGTTATTCAAGAATATCTCTTTCTCCTATGTGCTTTCATCCCTAACCCTAACCCTAACCCTTCCGAAAGTCGGAGAAGCTCAAGGATGGTACCGATCGATGCGCGCAACCCCATTTAGTGGGGGTAGAGCCTACTTGCAAGTCTCTCCGACCTTCACAAAAAAAGTTATTCAAGAATATCTCCTCAGATTTGGGGGAATTTCGTCGGTCGACCTCTTCCGAAGGTCGTACAAGCTCGGGGATGGTACCAATCGATCCGCAGGACCCAAATTAGTCCAGATGCAACCACTTTCCAAGTCTCTCCGACCTTCACAAAAAAAGTTATTCAAGAATATCTCTTTCTCCTATGTGCTTTCATCCCTAACCCTAACCCTAACCCTTCCGAAAGTCGGAGAAGCTCAAGGATGGTACCGATCGATGCGCGCTACCCCATTTAGTGGGGGTAGAGCCTACTTGCAAGTCTCTCCGACCTTCACAAAAAAAGTTATTCAAGAATATCTCCTCAGATTTGGGGGAATTTCGTCGGTCGACCTCTTCCGAAGGTCGTACAAGCTCGGGGATGGTACCAATCGATCCGCAGGACCCAAATTAGTCCAGATGCAACCACTTTCCAAGTCTCTCCGACCTTCACAAAAAAAGTTATTCAAGAATATCTCTTTCTCCTATGTGCTTTCATCCCTAACCCTAACCCTAACCCTTCCGAAAGTCGGAGAAGCTCAAGGATGGTACCGATCGATGCGCGCTACCCCATTTAGTGGGGGTAGAGCCTACTTGCAAGTCTCTCCGACCTTCACAAAAAAAGTTATTCAAGAATATCTCCTCAGATTTGGGGGAATTTCGTCGGTCGACCTCTTCCGAAGGTCGTACAAGCTCGGGGATGGTACCAATCGATCCGCAGGACCCAAATTAGTCCAGATGCAACCACTTTCCAAGTCTCTCCGACCTTCACAAAAAAAGTTATTCAAGAATATCTCTTTCTCCTATGTGCTTTCATCCCTAACCCTAACCCTTCCGAAAGTCGGAGAAGCTCAAGGATGGTACCGATCGATGCGCGCTACCCCATTTAGTGGGGGTAGAGCCTACTTGCAAGTCTCTCCGACCTTCACAAAAAAAGTTATTCAAGAATATCTCCTCAGATTTGGGGGAATTTCGTCGGTCGACCTCTTCCGAAGGTCGTACAAGCTCGGGGATGGTACCAATCGATCCGCAGGACCCAAATTAGTCCAGATGCAACCACTTTCCAAGTCTCTCCGACCTTCACAAAAAAAGTTATTCAAGAATATTTCTTTCTCCTATGTGCTTTCATCCCTAACCCTAACCCTAACCCTTCCGAAAGTCGGAGAAGCTCAAGGATGGTACCGATCGATGCGCGCTACCCCATTTAGTGGGGGCAGAGCCTACTTGCAAGTCTCTCCGACCTTCACAAAAAAAGTTATTCAAGAATATCTCTTTCTCCTATGTGCTTTCATCCCTAACCCTAACCCTAACCCTTCCGAAAGTCGGAGAAGCTCAAGGATGGTACCGATCGATGCGCGCTACCCCATTTAGTGGGGGTAGAGCCTACTTGCAAGTCTCTCCGACCTTCACAAAAAAAGTTATTCAAGAATATCTCTTTCTCCTATGTGCTTTCATCCCTAACCCTAACCCTAACCCTTCCGAAAGTCGGAGAAGCTCAAGGATGGTACCGATCGATGCGCGCTACCCCATTTAGTGGGGGTAGAGCCTACTTGCAAGTCTCTCCGACCTTCACAAAAAAAGTTATTCAAGAATATCTCTTTCTCCTATGTGCTTTCATCCCTAACCCTAACCCTAACCCTTCCGAAAGTCGGAGAAGCTCAAGGATGGTACCGATCGATGCGCGCAACCCCATTTAGTGGGAGTAGAGCCTACTTGCAAGTCTCTCCGACCTTCACAAAAAAAGTTATTCAAGAATATCTCCTCAGATTTGGGGGAATTTCGTCGGTCGACCTCTTCCGAAGGTCGTACAAGCTCGGGGATGGTACCAATCGATCCGCAGGACCCAAATTAGTCCAGATGCAACCACTTTCCAAGTCTCTCCGACCTTCACAAAAAAAGTTATTCAAGAATATCTCTTTCTCCTATGTGCTTTCATCCCTAACCCTAACCCTAACCCTTCCGAAAGTCGGAGAAGCTCAAGGATGGTACCGATCGATGCGCGCTACCCCATTTAGTGGGGGTAGAGCCTACTTGCAAGTCTCTCCGACCTTCACAAAAAAAGTTATTCAAGAATATCTCTTTCTCCTATGTGCTTTCATCCCTAACCCTAACCCTAACCCTTCCGAAAGTCGGAGAAGCTCAAGGATGGTACCGATCGATGCGCGCAACCCCATTTAGTGGGGGTAGAGCCTACTTGCAAGTCTCTCCGACCTTCACAAAAAAAGTTATTCAAGAATATCTCCTCAGATTTGGGGGAATTTCGTCGGTCGACCTCTTCCGAAGGTCGTACAAGCTCGGGGATGGTACCAATCGATCCGCAGGACCCAAATTAGTCCAGATGCAACCACTTTCCAAGTCTCTCCGACCTTCACAAAAAAAGTTATTCAAGAATATCTCTTTCTCCTATGTGCTTTCATCCCTAACCCTAACCCTAACCCTTCCGAAAGTCGGAGAAGCTCAAGGATGGTACCGATAGATGCGCGCTACCCCATTTAGTGGGGGTAGAGCCTACTTGCAAGTCTCTCCGACCTTCACAAAAAAAGTTATTCAAGAATATCTCTTTCTCCTATGTGCTTTCATCCCTAACCCTAACCCTAACCCTTCCGAAAGTCGGAGAAGCTCAAGGATGGTACCGATCGATGCGCGCTACCCCATTTAGTGGGGGTAGAGCCTACTTGCAAGTCTCTCCGACCTTCACAAAAAAAGTTATTCAAGAATATCTCCTCAGATTTGGGGGAATTTCGTCGGTCGACCTCTTCCGAAGGTCGTACAAGCTCGGGGATGGTACCAATCGATCCGCAGGACCCAAATTAGTCCCGATGCAACCACTTTCCAAGTCTCTCCGACCTTCACAAAAAAACTTATTCAAGAATATCTCTTTCTCCTATGTGCTTTCATCCCTAACCCTAACCCTAACCCTTCCGAAAGTCGGAGAAGCTCAAGGATGGTACCGATCGATGCGCGCTACCCCATTTAGTGGGGGTAGAGCCTACTTGCAAGTCTCTCCGACCTTCACAAAAAAAGTTATTCAAGAATATCTCTTTCTCCTATGTGCTTTCATCCCTAACCCTAACCCTAACCCTTCCGAAAGTCGGAGAAGCTCAAGGATGGTACCGATCGATGCGCGCAACCCCATTTAGTGGGGGTAGAGCCTACTTGCAAGTCTCTCCAACCTTCACAAAAAAAGTTATTCAAGAATATCTCCTCAGATTTGGGGGAATTTCGTCGGTCGACCTCTTCCGAAGGTCGTACAAGCTCGGGGATGGTACCAATCGATCCGCAGGACCCAAAATAGTCCAGATGCAACCACTTTCCAAGTCTCTCCGACCTTCACAAAAAAAGTTATTCAAGAATATCTCTTTCTCCTATGTGCTTTCATCCCTAACCCTAACCCTTCCGAAAGTCGGAGAAGCTCAAGGATGGTACCGATCGATGCGCGCTACCCCATTTAGTGGGGGTAGAGCCTACTTGCAAGTCTCTCCGACCTTCACAAAAAAAGTTATTCAAGAATATCTCCTCAGATTTGGGGGAATTTCGTCGGTCGACCTCTTCCGAAGGTCGTACAAGCTCGGGGATGGTACCAATCGATCCGCAGGACCCAAATTAGTCCAGATGCAACCACTTTCCAAGTCTCTCCGACCTTCACAAAAAAAGTTATTCAAGAATATCTCTTTCTCCTATGTGCTTTCATCCCTAACCCTAACCCTAACCCTTCCGAAAGTCAGAGAAGCTCAAGGATGGTACCGATCGATGCGCGCTACCCCATTTAGTGGGGGCAGAGCCTACTTGCAAGTCTCTCCGACCTTCACAAAAAAAGTTATTCAAGAATATCTCTTTCTCCTATGTGCTTTCATCCCTAACCCTAACCCTAACCCTTCCGAAAGTCGGAGAAGCTCAAGGATGGTACCGATCGATGCGCGCTACCCCATTTAGTGGGGGTAGAGCCTACTTGCAAGTCTCTCCGACCTTCACAAAAAACGTTATTCAAGAATATCTCTTTCTCCTATGTGCTTTCATCCCTAACCCTAACCCTAACCCTTCCGAAAGTCGGAGAAGCTCAAAGATGGTACCGATCGATGCGCGCTACCCCATTTAGTGGGGGTAGAGCCTACTTGCAAGTCTCTCCGACCTTCACAAAAAAAGTTATTCAAGAATATCTCTTTCTCCTATGTGCTTTCATCCCTAACCCTAACCCTTCCGAAAGTCGGAGAAGCTCAAGGATGGTACCGATCGATGCGCGCAACCCCATTTAGTGGGGGTAGAGCCTACTTGCAAGTCTCTCCGACCTTCACAAAAAAAGTTATTCAAGAATATCTCCTCAGATTTGGGGGAATTTCGTCGGTCGACCTCTTCCGAAGGTCGTACAAGCTCGGGGATGGTACCAATCGATCCGCAGGACCCAAATTAGTCCAGATGCAACCACTTTCCAAGTCTCTCCGACCTTCACAAAAAAAGTTATTCAAGAATATCTCTTTCTCCTATGTGCTTTCATCCCTAACCCTAACCCTAACCCTTCCGAAAGTCGGAGAAGCTCAAGGATGGTACCGATCGATGCGCGCTACCCCATTTAGTGGGGGTAGAGCCTACTTGCAAGTCTCTCCGACCTTCACAAAAAAAGTTATTCAAGAATATCTCTTTCTCCTATGTGCTTTCATCCCTAACCCTAACCCTAACCCTTCCGAAAGTCGGAGAAGCTCACGGATGGTACCGATCGATGCGCGCAACCCCATTTAGTGGGGGTAGAGCCTACTTGCAAGTCTCTCCGACCTTCACAAAAAAAGTTATTCAAGAATATCTCCTCAGATTTGGGGGAATTTCGTCGGTCGACCTCTTCCGAAGGTCGTACAAGCTCGGGGATGGTACCAATCGATCCGCAGGACCCAAATTAGTCCAGATGCAACCACTTTCCAAGTCTCTCCGACCTTCACAAAAAAAGTTATTCAAGAATATCTCTTTCTCCTATGTGCTTTCATCCCTAACCCTAACCCTAACCCTTCCGAAAGTCGGAGAAGCTCAAGGATGGTACCGATCGATGCGCGCTACCCCATTTAGTGGGGGTAGAGCCTACTTGCAAGTCTCTCCGACCTTCACAAAAAAAGTTATTCAAGAATATCTCTTTCTCCTATGTGCTTTCATCCCTAACCCTAACCCTAACCCTTCCGAAAGTCGGAGAAGCTCAAGGATGGTACCGATCGATGCGCGCAACCCCATTTAGTGGGGGTAGAGCCTACTTGCAAGTCTCTCCGACCTTCACAAAAAAAGTTATTCAAGAATATCTCCTCAGATTTGGGGGAATTTCGTCGGTCGACCTCTTCCGAAGGTCGTACAAGCTCGGGGATGGTACCAATCGATCCGCAGGACCCAAATTAGTCCAGATGCAACCACTTTCCAAGTCTCTCCGACCTTCACAAAAAAAGTTATTCAAGAATATCTCTTTCTCCTATGTGCTTTCATCCCTAACCCTAACCCTTCCGAAAGTCGGAGAAGCTCAAGGATGGTACCGATCGATGCGCGCTACCCCATTTAGTGGGGGTAGAGCCTACTTGCAAGTCTCTCCGACCTTCACAAAAAAAGTTATTCAAGAATATCTCCTCAGATTTGGGGGAATTTCGTCGGTCGACCTCTTCCGAAGGTCGTACAAGCTCGGGGATGGTACCAATCGATCCGCAGGACCCAAATTAGTCCAGATGCAACCACTTTCCAAGTCTCTCCGACCTTCACAAAAAAAGTTATTCAAGAATATCTCTTTCTCCTATGTGCTTTCATCCCTAACCCTAACCCTAACCCTTCCGAAAGTCAGAGAAGCTCAAGGATGGTACCGATCGATGCGCGCTACCCCATTTAGTGGGGGCAGAGCCTACTTGCAAGTCTCTCCGACCTTCACAAAAAAAGTTATTCAAGAATATCTCTTTCTCCTATGTGCTTTCATCCCTAACCCTAACCCTAACCCTTCCGAAAGTCGGAGAAGCTCAAAGATGGTACCGATCGATGCGCGCTACCCCATTTAGTGGGGGTAGAGCCTACTTGCAAGTCTCTCCGACCTTCACAAAAAAAGTTATTCAAGAATATCTCTTTCTCCTATGTGCTTTCATCCCTAACCCTAACCCTAACCCTTCCGAAAGTCGGAGAAGCTCAAGGATGGTACCGATCGATGCGCGCTACCCCATTTAGTGGGGGTAGAGCCTACTTGCAAGTCTCTCCGACCTTCACAAAAAAAGTTATTCAAGAATATCTCTTTCTCCTATGTGCTTTCATCCCTAACCCTAACCCTAACCCTTCCGAAAGTCGGAGAAGCTCAAGGATGGTACCGATCGATGCGCGCTACCCCATTTAGTGGGGGTAGAGCCTACTTGCAAGTCTCTCCGACCTTCACAAAAAAAGTTATTCAAGAATATCTCCTCAGATTTGGGGGAATTTCGTCGGTCGACCTCTTCCGAAGGTCGTACAAGCTCGGGGATGGTACCAATCGATCCGCAGGACCCAAATTAGTCCCGATGCAACCACTTTCCAAGTCTCTCCGACCTTCACAAAAAAACTTATTCAAGAATATCTCTTTCTCCTATGTGCTTTCATCCCTAACCCTAACCCTAACCCTTCCGAAAGTCGGAGAAGCTCAAGGATGGTACCGATCGATGCGCGCTACCCCATTTAGTGGGGGTAGAGCCTACTTGCAAGTCTCTCCGACCTTCACAAAAAAAGTTATTCAAGAATATCTCTTTCTCCTATGTGCTTTCATCCCTAACCCTAACCCTAACCCTTCCGAAAGTCGGAGAAGCTCAAGGATGGTACCGATCGATGCGCGCAACCCCATTTAGTGGGGGTAGAGCCTACTTGCAAGTCTCTCCAACCTTCACAAAAAAAGTTATTCAAGAATATCTCCTCAGATTTGGGGGAATTTCGTCGGTCGACCTCTTCCGAAGGTCGTACAAGCTCGGGGATGGTACCAATCGATCCGCAGGACCCAAAATAGTCCAGATGCAACCACTTTCCAAGTCTCTCCGACCTTCACAAAAAAAGTTATTCAAGAATATCTCTTTCTCCTATGTGCTTTCATCCCTAACCCTAACCCTTCCGAAAGTCGGAGAAGCTCAAGGATGGTACCGATCGATGCGCGCTACCCCATTTAGTGGGGGTAGAGCCTACTTGCAAGTCTCTCCGACCTTCACAAAAAAAGTTATTCAAGAATATCTCCTCAGATTTGGGGGAATTTCGTCGGTCGACCTCTTCCGAAGGTCGTACAAGCTCGGGGATGGTACCAATCGATCCGCAGGACCCAAATTAGTCCAGATGCAACCACTTTCCAAGTCTCTCCGACCTTCACAAAAAAAGTTATTCAAGAATATCTCTTTCTCCTATGTGCTTTCATCCCTAACCCTAACCCTAACCCTTCCGAAAGTCAGAGAAGCTCAAGGATGGTACCGATCGATGCGCGCTACCCCATTTAGTGGGGGCAGAGCCTACTTGCAAGTCTCTCCGACCTTCACAAAAAAAGTTATTCAAGAATATCTCTTTCTCCTATGTGCTTTCATCCCTAACCCTAACCCTAACCCTTCCGAAAGTCGGAGAAGCTCAAGGATGGTACCGATCGATGCGCGCTACCCCATTTAGTGGGGGTAGAGCCTACTTGCAAGTCTCTCCGACCTTCACAAAAAACGTTATTCAAGAATATCTCTTTCTCCTATGTGCTTTCATCCCTAACCCTAACCCTAACCCTTCCGAAAGTCGGAGAAGCTCAAAGATGGTACCGATCGATGCGCGCTACCCCATTTAGTGGGGGTAGAGCCTACTTGCAAGTCTCTCCGACCTTCACAAAAAAAGTTATTCAAGAATATCTCTTTCTCCTATGTGCTTTCATCCCTAACCCTAACCCTTCCGAAAGTCGGAGAAGCTCAAGGATGGTACCGATCGATGCGCGCAACCCCATTTAGTGGGGGTAGAGCCTACTTGCAAGTCTCTCCGACCTTCACAAAAAAAGTTATTCAAGAATATCTCCTCAGATTTGGGGGAATTTCGTCGGTCGACCTCTTCCGAAGGTCGTACAAGCTCGGGGATGGTACCAATCGATCCGCAGGACCCAAATTAGTCCAGATGCAACCACTTTCCAAGTCTCTCCGACCTTCACAAAAAAAGTTATTCAAGAATATCTCTTTCTCCTATGTGCTTTCATCCCTAACCCTAACCCTAACCCTTCCGAAAGTCGGAGAAGCTCAAGGATGGTACCGATCGATGCGCGCTACCCCATTTAGTGGGGGTAGAGCCTACTTGCAAGTCTCTCCGACCTTCACAAAAAAAGTTATTCAAGAATATCTCTTTCTCCTATGTGCTTTCATCCCTAACCCTAACCCTAACCCTTCCGAAAGTCGGAGAAGCTCAAGGATGGTACCGATCGATGCGCGCAACCCCATTTAGTGGGGGTAGAGCCTACTTGCAAGTCTCTCCGACCTTCACAAAAAAAGTTATTCAAGAATATCTCCTCAGATTTGGGGGAATTTCGTCGGTCGACCTCTTCCGAAGGTCGTACAAGCTCGGGGATGGTACCAATCGATCCGCAGGACCCAAATTAGTCCAGATGCAACCACTTTTCAAGTCTCTCCGACCTTCACAAAAAAAGTTATTCAAGAATATCTCTTTCTCCTATGTGCTTTCATCCCTAACCCTAACCCTAACCCTTCCGAAAGTCGGAGAAGCTCAAGGATGGTACCGATCGATGCGCGCTACCCCATTTAGTGGGGGTAGAGCCTACTTGCAAGTCTCTCCGACCTTCACAAAAAAAGTTATTCAAGAATATCTCTTTCTCCTATGTGCTTTCATCCCTAACCCTAACCCTAACCCTTCCGAAAGTCGGAGAAGCTCAAGGATGGTACCGATCGATGCGCGCAACCCCATTTAGTGGGGGTAGAGCCTACTTGCAAGTCTCTCCGACCTTCACAAAAAAAGTTATTCAAGAATATCTCCTCAGATTTGGGGGAATTTCGTCGGTCGACCTCTTCCGAAGGTCGTACAAGCTCGGGGATGGTACCAATCGATCCGCAGGACCCAAATTAGTCCAGATGCAACCACTTTCCAAGTCTCTCCGACCTTCACAAAAAAAGTTATTCAAGAATATCTCTTTCTCCTATGTGCTTTCATCCCTAACCCTAACCCTAACCCTTCCGAAAGTCAGAGAAGCTCAAGGATGGTACCGATCGATGCGCGCTACCCCATTTAGTGGGGGCAGAGCCTACTTGCAAGTCTCTCCGACCTTCACAAAAAAAGTTATTCAAGAATATCTCTTTCTCCTATGTGCTTTCATCCCTAACCCTAACCCTAACCCTTCCGAAAGTCGGAGAAGCTCAAGGATGGTACCGATCGATGCGCGCTACCCCATTTAGTGGGGGTAGAGCCTACTTGCAAGTCTCTCCGACCTTCACAAAAAACGTTATTCAAGAATATCTCTTTCTCCTATGTGCTTTCATCCCTAACCCTAACCCTAACCCTTCCGAAAGTCGGAGAAGCTCAAAGATGGTACCGATCGATGCGCGCTACCCCATTTAGTGGGGGTAGAGCCTACTTGCAAGTCTCTCCGACCTTCACAAAAAAAGTTATTCAAGAATATCTCTTTCTCCTATGTGCTTTCATCCCTAACCCTAACCCTTCCGAAAGTCGGAGAAGCTCAAGGATGGTACCGATCGATGCGCGCAACCCCATTTAGTGGGGGTAGAGCCTACTTGCAAGTCTCTCCGACCTTCACAAAAAAAGTTATTCAAGAATATCTCCTCAGATTTGGGGGAATTTCGTCGGTCGACCTCTTCCGAAGGTCGTACAAGCTCGGGGATGGTACCAATCGATCCGCAGGACCCAAATTAGTCCAGATGCAACCACTTTCCAAGTCTCTCCGACCTTCACAAAAAAAGTTATTCAAGAATATCTCTTTCTCCTATGTGCTTTCATCCCTAACCCTAACCCTAACCCTTCCGAAAGTCGGAGAAGCTCAAGGATGGTACCGATCGATGCGCGCTACCCCATTTAGTGGGGGTAGAGCCTACTTGCAAGTCTCTCCGACCTTCACAAAAAAAGTTATTCAAGAATATCTCTTTCTCCTATGTGCTTTCATCCCTAACCCTAACCCTAACCCTTCCGAAAGTCGGAGAAGCTCAAGGATGGTACCGATCGATGCGCGCAACCCCATTTAGTGGGGGTAGAGCCTACTTGCAAGTCTCTCCGACCTTCACAAAAAAAGTTATTCAAGAATATCTCCTCAGATTTGGGGGAATTTCGTCGGTCGACCTCTTCCGAAGGTCGTACAAGCTCGGGGATGGTACCAATCGATCCGCAGGACCCAAATTAGTCCAGATGCAACCACTTTCCAAGTCTCTCCGACCTTCACAAAAAAAGTTATTCAAGAATATCTCTTTCTCCTATGTGCTTTCATCCCTAACCCTAACCCTAACCCTTCCGAAAGTCGGAGAAGCTCAAGGATGGTACCGATCGATGCGCGCTACCCCATTTAGTGGGGGTAAAGCCTACTTGCAAGTCTCTCCGACCTTCACAAAAAAAGTTATTCAAGAATATCTCTTTCTCCTATGTGCTTTCATCCCTAACCCTAACCCTTCCGAAAGTCGGAGAAGCTCAAGGATGGTACCGATCGATGCGCGCTACCCCATTTAGTGGGGGTAGAGCCTACTTGCAAGTCTCTCCGACCTTCACAAAAAAAGTTATTCAAGAATATCTCCTCAGATTTGGGGGAATTTCGTCGGTCGACCTCTTCCGAAGGTCGTACAAGCTCGGGGATGGTACCAATCGATCCGCAGGACCCAAATTAGTCCAGATGCAACCACTTTCCAAGTCTCTCCGACCTTCACAAAAAAAGTTATTCAAGAATATCTCTTTCTCCTATGTGCTTTCATCCCTAACCCTAACCCTAACCCTTCCGAAAGTCGGAGAAGCTCAAGGATGGTACCGATCGATGCGCACTACCCCATTTAGTGGGGGTAGAGCCTACTTGCAAGTCTCTCCGACCTTCACAAAAAAAGTTATTCAAGAATATCTCTTTCTCCTATGTGCTTTCATCCCTAACCCTAACCCTAACCCTTCCGAAAGTCGGAGAAGCTCAAGGATGGTACCGATCGATGCGCGCAACCCCATTTAGTGGGGGTAGAGCCTACTTGCAAGTCTCTCCGACCTTCACAAAAAAAGTTATTCAAGAATATCTCCTCAGATTTGGGGGAATTTCGTCGGTCGACCTCTTCCGAAGGTTGTACAAGCTCGGGGATGGTACCAATCGATCCGCAGGACCCAAATTAGTCCAGATGCAACCACTTTCCAAGTCTCTCCGACCTTCACAAAAAAAGTTATTCAAGAATATCTCTTTCTCCTATGTGCTTTCATCCCTAACCCTAACCCTAACCCTTCCGAAAGTCGGAGAAGCTCAAGGATGGTACCGATCGATGCGCGCTACCCCATTTAGTGGGGGTAGAGCCTACTTGCAAGTCTCTCCGACCTTCACAAAAAAAGTTATTCAAGAATATCTCTTTCTCCTATGTGCTTTCATCCCTAACCCTAACCCTAACCCTTCCGAAAGTCGGAGAAGCTCAAGGATGGTACCGATCGATGCGCGCTACCCCATTTAGTGGGGGTAGAGCCTACTTGCAAGTCT
This sequence comes from Limanda limanda, assembly GCF_963576545.1. Taxonomy (NCBI): domain Eukaryota; kingdom Metazoa; phylum Chordata; class Actinopteri; order Pleuronectiformes; family Pleuronectidae; genus Limanda; species Limanda limanda. Next base: position 145,919 of record NW_026870687.1, on the reverse strand, counting down.
CTCCGACCTTCACAAAAAAAGTTATTCAAGAATATCTCCTCAGATTTGGGGGAATTTCGTCGGTCGACCTCTTCCGAAGGTCGTACAAGCTCGGGGATGGTACCAATCGATCCGCAGGACCCAAATTAGTCCAGATGCAACCACTTTCCAAGTCTCTCCGACCTTCACAAAAAAACTTATTCAAGAATATCTCTTTCTCCTATGTGCTTTCATCCCTAACCCTAACCCTAACCCTTCCGAAAGTCGGAGAAGCTCAAGGATGGTACCGATCGATGCGCGCAACCCCATTTAGTGGGGGTAGAGCCTACTTGCAAGTCTCTCCGACCTTCACAAAAAAAGTTATTCAAGAATATCTCCTCAGATTTGGGGGAATTTCGTCGGTCGACCTCTTCCGAAGGTCGTACAAGCTCGGGGATGGTACCAATCGATCCGCAGGACCCAAATTAGTCCAGATGCAACCACTTTCCAAGTCTCTCCGACCTTCACAAAAAAAGTTATTCAAGAATATCTCTTTCTCCTATGTGCTTTCATCCCTAACCCTAACCCTTCCGAAAGTCGGAGAAGCTCAAGGATGGTACCGATCGATGCGCGCTACCCCATTTAGTTGGGGTAGAGCCTACTTGCAAGTCTCTCCGACCTTCACAAAAAAAGTTATTCAAGAATATCTCCTCAGATTTGGGGGAATTTCGTCGGTCGACCTCTTCCGAAGGTCGTACAAGCTCGGGGATGGTACCAATCGATCTGCAGGACCCAAATTAGTCCAGATGCAACCACTTTCCAAGTCTCTCCGACCTTCACAAAAAAAGTTATTCAAGAATATCTCTTTCTCCTATGTGCTTTCATCCCTAACCCTAACCCTAACCCTTCCGAAAGTCGGAGAAGCTCAAGGATGGTACCGATCGATGCGCGCTACCCCATTTAGTGGGGGTAAAGCCTACTTGCAAGTCTCTCCGACCTTCACAAAAAAAGTTATTCAAGAATATCTCTTTCTCCTATGTGCTTTCATCCCTAACCCTAACCCTTCCGAAAGTCGGAGAAGCTCAAGGATGGTACCGATCGATGCGCGCTACCCCATTTAGTGGGGGTAGAGCCTACTTGCAAGTCTCTCCGACCTTCACAAAAAAAGTTATTCAAGAATATCTCCTCAGATTTGGGGGAATTTCGTCGGTCGACCTCTTCCGAAGGTCGTACAAGCTCGGGGATGGTACCAATCGATCCGCAGGACCCAAATTAGTCCAGATGCAACCACTTTCCAAGTCTCTCCGACCTTCACAAAAAAAGTTATTCAAGAATATCTCTTTCTCCTATGTGCTTTCATCCCTAACCCTAACCCTAACCCTTCCGAAAGTCGGAGAAGCTCAAGGATGGTACCGATCGATGCGCACTACCCCATTTAGTGGGGGTAGAGCCTACTTGCAAGTCTCTCCGACCTTCACAAAAAAAGTTATTCAAGAATATCTCTTTCTCCTATGTGCTTTCATCCCTAACCCTAACCCTAACCCTTCCGAAAGTCGGAGAAGCTCAAGGATGGTACCGATCGATGCGCGCAACCCCATTTAGTGGGGGTAGAGCCTACTTGCAAGTCTCTCCGACCTTCACAAAAAAAGTTATTCAAGAATATCTCCTCAGATTTGGGGGAATTTCGTCGGTCGACCTCTTCCGAAGGTTGTACAAGCTCGGGGATGGTACCAATCGATCCGCAGGACCCAAATTAGTCCAGATGCAACCACTTTCCAAGTCTCTCCGACCTTCACAAAAAAAGTTATTCAAGAATATCTCTTTCTCCTATGTGCTTTCATCCCTAACCCTAACCCTAACCCTTCCGAAAGTCGGAGAAGCTCAAGGATGGTACCGATCGATGCGCGCTACCCCATTTAGTGGGGGTAGAGCCTACTTGCAAGTCTCTCCGACCTTCACAAAAAAAGTTATTCAAGAATATCTCTTTCTCCTATGTGCTTTCATCCCTAACCCTAACCCTAACCCTTCCGAAAGTCGGAGAAGCTCAAGGATGGTACCGATCGATGCGCGCTACCCCATTTAGTGGGGGTAGAGCCTACTTGCAAGTCTCTCCGACCTTCACAAAAAAAGTTATTCAAGAATATCTCCTCAGATTTGGGGGAATTTCGTCGGTCGACCTCTTCCGAAGGTCGTACAAGCTCGGGGATGGTACCAATCGATCCGCAGGACCCAAATTAGTCCAGATGCAACCACTTTCCAAGTCTCTCCGACCTTCACAAAAAAACTTATTCAAGAATATCTCTTTCTCCTATGTGCTTTCATCCCTAACCCTAACCCTAACCCTTCCGAAAGTCGGAGAAGCTCAAGGATGGTACCGATCGATGCGCGCAACCCCATTTAGTGGGGGTAGAGCCTACTTGCAAGTCTCTCCGACCTTCACAAAAAAAGTTATTCAAGAATATCTCCTCAGATTTGGGGGAATTTCGTCGGTCGACCTCTTCCGAAGGTCGTACAAGCTCGGGGATGGTACCAATCGATCCGCAGGACCCAAATTAGTCCAGATGCAACCACTTTCCAAGTCTCTCCGACCTTCACAAAAAAAGTTATTCAAGAATATCTCTTTCTCCTATGTGCTTTCATCCCTAACCCTAACCCTTCCGAAAGTCGGAGAAGCTCAAGGATGGTACCGATCGATGCGCGCTACCCCATTTAGTTGGGGTAGAGCCTACTTGCAAGTCTCTCCGACCTTCACAAAAAAAGTTATTCAAGAATATCTCCTCAGATTTGGGGGAATTTCGTCGGTCGACCTCTTCCGAAGGTCGTACAAGCTCGGGGATGGTACCAATCGATCCGCAGGACCCAAATTAGTCCAGATGCAACCACTTTCCAAGTCTCTCCGACCTTCACAAAAAAAGTTATTCAAGAATATCTCTTTCTCCTATGTGCTTTCATCCCTAACCCTAACCCTAACCCTTCCGAAAGTCAGAGAAGCTCAAGGATGGTACCGATCGATGCGCGCTACCCCATTTAGTGGGGGCAGAGCCTACTTGCAAGTCTCTCCGACCTTCACAAAAAAAGTTATTCAAGAATATCTCTTTCTCCTATGTGCTTTCATCCCTAACCCTAACCCTAACCCTTCCGAAAGTCGGAGAAGCTCAAAGATGGTACCGATCGATGCGCGCTACCCCATTTAGTGGGGGTAGAGCCTACTTGCAAGTCTCTCCGACCTTCACAAAAAAAGTTATTCAAGAATATCTCTTTCTCCTATGTGCTTTCATCCCTAACCCTAACCCTAACCTTTCCGAAAGTCGGAGAAGCTCAAGGATGGTACCGATCGATGCGCGCTACCCCATTTAGTGGGGGTAGAGCCTACTTGCAAGTCTCTCCGACCTTCACAAAAAAAGTTATTCAAGAATATCTCTTTCTCCTATGTGCTTTCATCCCTAACCCTAACCCTAACCCTTCCGAAAGTCGGAGAAGCTCAAGGATGGTACCGATCGATGCGCGCAACCCCATTTAGTGGGGGTAGAGCCTACTTGCAAGTCTCTCCGACCTTCACAAAAAAAGTTATTCAAGAATATCTCCTCAGATTTGGGGGAATTTCGTCGGTCGACCTCTTCCGAAGGTCGTACAAGCTCGGGGATGGTACCAATCGATCTGCAGGACCCAAATTAGTCCAGATGCAACCACTTTCCAAGTCTCTCCGACCTTCACAAAAAAAGTTATTCAAGAATATCTCTTTCTCCTATGTGCTTTCATCCCTAACCCTAACCCTAACCCTTCCGAAAGTCGGAGAAGCTCAAGGATGGTACCGATCGATGCGCGCAACCCCATTTAGTGGGGGTAGAGCCTACTTGCAAGTCTCTCCGACCTTCACAAAAAAAGTTATTCAAGAATATCTCCTCAGATTTGGGGGAATTTCGTCGGTCGACCTCTTCCGAAGGTCGTACAAGCTCGGGGATGGTACCAATCGATCCGCAGGACCCAAATTAGTCCAGATGCAACCACTTTCCAAGTCTCTCCGACCTTCACAAAAAAAGTTATTCAAGAATATCTCTTTCTCCTATGTGCTTTCATCCCTAACCCTAACCCTTCCGAAAGTCGGAGAAGCTCAAGGATGGTACCGATCGATGCGCGCTACCCCATTTAGTTGGGGTAGAGCCTACTTGCAAGTCTCTCCGACCTTCACAAAAAAAGTTATTCAAGAATATCTCCTCAGATTTGGGGGAATTTCGTCGGTCGACCTCTTCCGAAGGTCGTACAAGCTCGGGGATGGTACCAATCGATCCGCAGGACCCAAATTAGTCCAGATGCAACCACTTTCCAAGTCTCTCCGACCTTCACAAAAAAAGTTATTCAAGAATATCTCTTTCTCCTATGTGCTTTCATCCCTAACCCTAACCCTAACCCTTCCGAAAGTCAGAGAAGCTCAAGGATGGTACCGATCGATGCGCGCTACCCCATTTAGTGGGGGCAGAGCCTACTTGCAAGTCTCTCCGACCTTCACAAAAAAAGTTATTCAAGAATATCTCTTTCTCCTATGTGCTTTCATCCCTAACCCTAACCCTAACCCTTCCGAAAGTCGGAGAAGCTCAAAGATGGTACCGATCGATGCGCGCTACCCCATTTAGTGGGGGTAGAGCCTACTTGCAAGTCTCTCCGACCTTCACAAAAAAAGTTATTCAAGAATATCTCTTTCTCCTATGTGCTTTCATCCCTAACCCTAACCCTAACCTTTCCGAAAGTCGGAGAAGCTCAAGGATGGTACCGATCGATGCGCGCTACCCCATTTAGTGGGGGTAGAGCCTACTTGCAAGTCTCTCCGACCTTCACAAAAAAAGTTATTCAAGAATATCTCTTTCTCCTATGTGCTTTCATCCCTAACCCTAACCCTAACCCTTCCGAAAGTCGGAGAAGCTCAAGGATGGTACCGATCGATGCGCGCAACCCCATTTAGTGGGGGTAGAGCCTACTTGCAAGTCTCTCCGACCTTCACAAAAAAAGTTATTCAAGAATATCTCCTCAGATTTGGGGGAATTTCGTCGGTCGACCTCTTCCGAAGGTCGTACAAGCTCGGGGATGGTACCAATCGATCTGCAGGACCCAAATTAGTCCAGATGCAACCACTTTCCAAGTCTCTCCGACCTTCACAAAAAAAGTTATTCAAGAATATCTCTTTCTCCTATGTGCTTTCATCCCTAACCCTAACCCTAACCCTTCCGAAAGTCGGAGAAGCTCAAGGATGGTACCGATCGATGCGCGCTACCCCATTTAGTGGGGGTAGAGCCTACTTGCAAGTCTCTCCGACCTTCACAAAAAAAGTTATTCAAGAATATCTCTTTCTCCTATGTGCTTTCATCCCTAACCCTAACCCTAACCCTTCCGAAAGTCGGAGAAGCTCAAGGATGGTACCGATCGATGCGCGCAACCCCATTTAGTGGGGGTAGAGCCTACTTGCAAGTCTCTCCGACCTTCACAAAAAAAGTTATTCAAGAATATCTCCTCAGATTTGGGGGAATTTCGTCGGTCGACCTCTTCCGAAGGTCGTACAAGCTCGGGGATGGTACCAATCGATCCGCAGGACCCAAATTAGTCCCGATGCAACCACTTTCCAAGTCTCTCCGACCTTCACAAAAAAAGTTATTCAAGAATATCTCTTTCTCCTATGTGCTTTCATCCCTTACCCTAACCCTAACCCTTCCGAAAGTCGGAGAAGCTCAAGGATGGTACCGATCGATGCGCGCTACCCCATTTAGTGGGGGTAGAGCCTACTTGCAAGTCTCTCCGACCTTCACAAAAAAAGTTATTCAAGAATATCTCTTTCTCCTATGTGCTTTCATCCCTAACCCTAACCCTAACCCTTCCGAAAGTCGGAGAAGCTCAAGGATGGTACCGATCGATGCGCGCAACCCCATTTAGTGGGGGTAGAGCCTACTTGCAAGTCTCTCCGACCTTCACAAAAAAAGTTATTCAAGAATATCTCCTCAGATTTGGGGGAATTTCGTCGGTCGACCTCTTCCGAAGGTCGTACAAGCTCGGGGATGGTACCAATCGATCCGCAGGACCCAAATTAGTCCAGATGCAACCACTTTCCAAGTCTCTCCGACCTTCACAAAAAAAGTTATTCAAGAATATCTCTTTCTCCTATGTGCTTTCATCCCTAACCCTAACCCTAACCCTTCCGAAAGTCGGAGAAGCTCAAGGATGGTACCGATCGATGCGCGCTACCCCATTTAGTGGGGGTAGAGCCTACTTGCAAGTCTCTCCGACCTTCACAAAAAAAGTTATTCAAGAATATCTCTTTCTCCTATGTGCTTTCATCCCTAACCCTAACCCTAACCCTTCCGAAAGTCGGAGAAGCTCAAGGATGGTACCGATCGATGCGCGCAACCCCATTTAGTGGGGGTAGAGCCTACTTGCAAGTCTCTCCGACCTTCACAAAAAAAGTTATTCAAGAATATCTCTTTCTCCTATGTGCTTTCATCCCTAACCCTAACCCTAACCCTTCCGAAAGTCGGAGAAGCTCAAGGATGGTACCGATCGATGCGCGCTACCCCATTTAGTGGGGGTAGAGCCTACTTGCAAGTCTCTCCGACCTTCACAAAAAAAGTTATTCAAGAATATCTCTTTCTCCTATGTGCTTTCATCCCTAACCCTAACCCTAACCCTTCCGAAAGTCGGAGAAGCTCAAGGATGGTACCGATCGATGCGCGCAACCCCATTTAGTGGGGGTAGAGCCTACTTGCAAGTCTCTCCGACCTTCACAAAAAAAGTTATTCAAGAATATCTCCTCAGATTTGGGGGAATTTCGTCGGTCGACCTCTTCCGAAGGTCGTACAAGCTCGGGGATGGTACCAATCGATCTGCAGGACCCAAATTAGTCCAGATGCAACCACTTTCCAAGTCTCTCCGACCTTCACAAAAAAAGTTATTCAAGAATATCTCTTTCTCCTATGTGCTTTCATCCCTAACCCTAACCCTAACCCTTCCGAAAGTCGGAGAAGCTCAAGGATGGTACCGATCGATGCGCGCTACCCCATTTAGTGGGGGTAGAGCCTACTTGCAAGTCTCTCCGACCTTCACAAAAAAAGTTATTCAAGAATATCTCTTTCTCCTATGTGCTTTCATCCCTAACCCTAACCCTGACCCTTCCGAAAGTCGGAGAAGCTCAAGGATGGTACCGATCGATGCGCGCAACCCCATTTAGTGGGGGTAGAGCCTACTTGCAAGTCTCTCCGACCTTCACAAAAAAAGTTATTCAAGAATATCTCCTCAGATTTGGGGGAATTTCGTCGGTCGACCTCTTCCAAAGGTCGTACAAGCTCGGGGATGGTACCAATCGATCCGCAGGACCCAAATTAGTCCAGATGCAACCACTTTCCAAGTCTCTCCGACCTTCACAAAAAAAGTTATTCAAGAATATCTCTTTCTCCTATGTGCTTTCATCCCTAACCCTAACCCTAACCCTTCCGAAAGTCGGAGAAGCTCAAGGATGGTACCGATCGATGCGCGCTACCCCATTTAGTGGGGGTAGAGCCTACTTGCAAGTCTCTCCGACCTTCACAAAAAAAGTTATTCAAGAATATCTCTTTCTCCTATGTGCTTTCATCCCTAACCCTAACCCTAACCCTTCCGAAAGTCGGAGAAGCTCAAGGATGGTACCGATCGATGCGCGCAACCCCATTTAGTGGGGGTAGAGCCTACTTGCAAGTCTCTCCGACCTTCACAAAAAAAGTTATTCAAGAATATCTCCTCAGATTTGGGGGAATTTCGTCGGTCGACCTCTTCCGAAGGTCGTACAAGCTCGGGGATGGTACCAATCGATCCGCAGGACCCAAATTAGTCCAGATGCAACCACTTTCCAAGTCTCTCCGACCTTCACAAAAAAAGTTATTCAAGAATATCTCTTTCTCCTATGTGCTTTCATCCCTAACCCTAACCCTAACCCTTCCGAAAGTCGGAGAAGCTCAAGGATGGTACCGATCGATGCGCGCTACCCCATTTAGTGGGGGTAGAGCCTACTTGCAAGTCTCTCCGACCTTCACAAAAAAAGTTATTCAAGAATATCTCTTTCTCCTATGTGCTTTCATCCCTAACCCTAACCCTAACCCTTCCGAAAGTCGGAGAAGCTCAAGGATGGTACCGATCGATGCGCGCAACCCCATTTAGTGGGGGTAGAGCCTACTTGCAAGTCTCTCCGACCTTCACAAAAAAAGTTATTCAAGAATATCTCCTCAGATTTGGGGGAATTTCGTCGGTCGACCTCTTCCGAAGGTCGTACAAGCTCGGGGATGGTACCAATCGATCCGCAGGACCCAAATTAGTCCAGATGCAACCACTTTTCAAGTCTCTCCGACCTTCACAAAAAAAGTTATTCAAGAATATCTCTTTCTCCTATGTGCTTTCATCCCTAACCCTAACCCTAACCCTTCCGAAAGTCGGAGAAGCTCAAGGATGGTACCGATCGATGCGCGCTACCCCATTTAGTGGGGGTAGAGCCTACTTGCAAGTCTCTCCGACCTTCACAAAAAAAGTTATTCAAGAATATCTCTTTCTCCTATGTGCTTTCATCCCTAACCCTAACCCTAACCCTTCCGAAAGTCGGAGAAGCTCAAGGATGGTACCGATCGATGCGCGCTACCCCATTTAGTGGGGGTAGAGCCTACTTGCAAGTCTCTCCGACCTTCACAAAAAAAGTTATTCAAGAATATCTCCTCAGATTTGGGGGAATTTCGTCGGTCGACCTCTTCCGAAGGTCGTACAAGCTCGGGGATGGTACCAATCGATCCGCAGGACCCAAATTAGTCCAGATGCAACCACTTTCCAAGTCTCTCCGACCTTCACAAAAAAAGTTATTCAAGAATATCTCTTTCTCCTATGTGCTTTCATCCCTAACCCTAACCCTAACCCTTCCGAAAGTCGGAGAAGCTCAAGGATGGTACCGATCGATGCGCACTACCCCATTTAGTGGGGGTAGAGCCTACTTGCAAGTCTCTCCGACCTTCACAAAAAAAGTTATTCAAGAATATCTCTTTCTCCTATGTGCTTTCATCCCTAACCCTAACCCTAACCCTTCCGAAAGTCGGAGAAGCTCAAGGATGGTACCGATCGATGCGCGCAACCCCATTTAGTGGGGGTAGAGCCTACTTGCAAGTCTCTCCGACCTTCACAAAAAAAGTTATTCAAGAATATCTCTTTCTCCTATGTGCTTTCATCCCTAACCCTAACCCTAACCCTTCCGAAAGTCGGAGAAGCTCAAGGATGGTACCGATCGATGCGCGCTACCCCATTTAGTGGGGGTAGAGCCTACTTGCAAGTCTCTCCGACCTTCACAAAAAAAGTTATTCAAGAATATCTCCTCAGATTTGGGGGAATTTCGTCGGTCGACCTCTTCCGAAGGTCGTACAAGCTCGAGGATGGTACCAATCGATCTGCAGGACCCAAATTAGTCCAGATGCAACCACTTTCCAAGTCTCTCCGACCTTCACAAAAAAAGTTATTCAAGAATATCTCTTTCTCCTATGTGCTTTCATCCCTAACCCTAACCCTAACCCTTCCGAAAGTCGGAGAAGCTCAAGGATGGTACCGATCGATGCGCGCTACCCCATTTAGTGGGGGTAGAGCCTACTTGCAAGTCTCTCCGACCTTCACAAAAAAAGTTATTCAAGAATATCTCTTTCTCCTATGTGCTTTCATCCCTAACCCTAACCCTAACCCTTCCGAAAGTCGGAGAAGCTCAAGGATGGTACCGATCGATGCGCGCTACCCCATTTAGTGGGGGTAGAGCCTACTTGCAAGTCTCTCCGACCTTCACAAAAAAAGTTATTCAAGAATATCTCCTCAGATTTGGGGGAATTTCGTCGGTCGACCTCTTCCGAAGGTCGTACAAGCTCGGGGATGGTACCAATCGATCCGCAGGACCCGAATTAGTCCAGATGCAACCACTTTCCAAGTCTCTCCGACCTTCACAAAAAAAGTTATTCAAGAATATCTCTTTCTCCTATGTGCTTTCATCCCTAACCCTAACCCTAACCCTTCCGAAAGTCGGAGAAGCTCAAGGATGGTACCGATCGATGCGCGCTACCCCATTTAGTGGGGGTAGAGCCTACTTGCAAGTCTCTCCGACCTTCACAAAAAAAGTTATTCAAGAATATCTCTTTCTCCTATGTGCTTTCATCCCTAACCCTAACCCTAACCCTTCCGAAAGTCGGAGAAGCTCAAGGATGGTACCGATCGATGCGCGCAACCCCATTTAGTGGGGGTAGAGCCTACTTGCAAGTCTCTCCGACCTTCACAAAAAAAGTTATTCAAGAATATCTCTTTCTCCTATGTGCTTTCATCCCTAACCCTAACCCTAACCCTTCCGAAAGTCGGAGAAGCTCAAGGATGGTACCGATCGATGCGCGCTACCCCATTTAGTGGGGGTAGAGCCTACTTGCAAGTCTCTCCGACCTTCACAAAAAAAGTTATTCAAGAATATCTCTTTCTCCTATGTGCTTTCATCCCTAACCCTAACCCTAACCCTTCCGAAAGTCGGAGAAGCTCAAGGATGGTACCGATCGATGCGCGCAACCCCATTTAGTGGGGGTAGAGCCTACTTGCAAGTCTCTCCGACCTTCACAAAAAAAGTTATTCAAGAATATCTCCTCAGATTTGGGGGAATTTCGTCGGTCGACCTCTTCCGAAGGTCGTACAAGCTCGGGGATGGTACCAATCGATCTGCAGGACCCAAATTAGTCCAGATGCAACCACTTTCCAAGTCTCTCCGACCTTCACAAAAAAAGTTATTCAAGAATATCTCTTTCTCCTATGTGCTTTCATCCCTAACCCTAACCCTAACCCTTCCGAAAGTCGGAGAAGCTCAAGGATGGTACCGATCGATGCGCGCTACCCCATTTAGTGGGGGTAGAGCCTACTTGCAAGTCTCTCCGACCTTCACAAAAAAAGTTATTCAAGAATATCTCTTTCTCCTATGTGCTTTCATCCCTAACCCTAACCCTAACCCTTCCGAAAGTCGGAGAAGCTCAAGGATGGTACCGATCGATGCGCGCAACCCCATTTAGTGGGGGTAAAGCCTACTTGCAAGTCTCTCCGACCTTCACAAAAAAAGTTATTCAAGAATATCTCCTCAGATTTGGGGGAATTTCGTCGGTCGACCTCTTCCGAAGGTCGTACAAGCTCGGGGATGGTACCAATCGATCCGCAGGACCCAAATTAGTCCAGATGCAACCACTTTCCAAGTCTCTCCGACCTTCACAAAAAAAGTTATTCAAGAATATCTCTTTCTCCTATGTGCTTTCATCCCTAACCCTAACCCTAACCCTTCCGAAAGTCGGAGAAGCTCAAGGATGGTACCGATCGATGCGCGCTACCCCATTTAGTGGGGGTAGAGCCTACTTGCAAGTCTCTCCGACCTTCACAAAAAAAGTTATTCAAGAATATCTCTTTCTCCTATGTGCTTTCATCCCTAACCCTAACCCTAACCCTTCCGAAAGTCGGAGAAGCTCAAGGATGGTACCGATCGATGCGCGCAACCCCATTTAGTGGGGGTAGAGCCTACTTGCAAGTCTCTCCGACCTTCACAAAAAAAGTTATTCAAGAATATCTCCTCAGATTTGGGGGAATTTCGTCGGTCGACCTCTTCCGAAGGTCGTACAAGCTCGGGGATGGTACCAATCGATCCGCAGGACCCAAATTAGTCCAGATGCAACCACTTTCCAAGTCTCTCCGACCTTCACAAAAAAAGTTATTCAAGAATATCTCTTTCTCCTATGTGCTTTCATCCCTAACCCTAACCCTAACCCTTCCGAAAGTCGGAGAAGCTCAAGGATGGTACCGATCGATGCGCGCTACCCCATTTAGTGGGGGTAGAGCCTACTTGCAAGTCTCTCCGACCTTCACAAAAAAAGTTATTCAAGAATATCTCTTTCTCCTATGTGCTTTCATCCCTAACCCTAACCCTAACCCTTCCGAAAGTCGGAGAAGCTCAAGGATGGTACCGATCGATGCGCGCAACCCCATTTAGTGGGGGTAGAGCCTACTTGCAAGTCTCTCCGACCTTCACAAAAAAAGTTATTCAAGAATATCTCCTCAGATTTGGGGGAATTTCGTCGGTCGACCTCTTCCGAAGGTCGTACAAGCTCGGGGATGGTACCAATCGATCTGCAGGACCCAAATTAGTCCAGATGCAACCACTTTCCAAGTCTCTCCGACCTTCACAAAAAAAGTTATTCAAGAATATCTCTTTCTCCTATGTGCTTTCATCCCTAACCCTAACCCTAACCCTTCCGAAAGTCGGAGAAGCTCAAGGATGGTACCGATCGATGCGCGCTACCCCATTTAGTGGGGGTAGAGCCTACTTGCAAGTCTCTCCGACCTTCACAAAAAAAGTTATTCAAGAATATCTCTTTCTCCTATGTGCTTTCATCCCTAACCCTAACCCTAACCCTTCCGAAAGTCGGAGAAGCTCAAGGATGGTACCGATCGATGCGCGCAACCCCATTTAGTGGGGGTAGAGCCTACTTGCAAGTCTCTCCGACCTTCACAAAAAAAGTTATTCAAGAATATCTCCTCAGATTTGGGGGAATTTCGTCGGTCGACCTCTTCCGAAGGTCGTACAAGCTCGGGGATGGTACCAATCGATCCGCAGGACCCAAATTAGTCCAGATGCAACCACTTTCCAAGTCTCTCCGACCTTCACAAAAAAAGTTATTCAAGAATATCTCTTTCTCCTATGTGCTTTCATCCCTAACCCTAACCCTAACCCTTCCGAAAGTCGGAGAAGCTCAAGGATGGTACCGATCGATGCGCGCTACCCCATTTAGTGGGGGTAGAGCCTACTTGCAAGTCTCTCCGACCTTCACAAAAAAAGTTATTCAAGAATATCTCTTTCTCCTATGTGCTTTCATCCCTAACCCTAACCCTAACCCTTCCGAAAGTCGGAGAAGCTCAAGGATGGTACCGATCGATGCGCGCTACCCCATTTAGTGGGGGTAGAGCCTACTTGCAAGTCTCTCCGACCTTCACAAAAAAAGTTATTCAAGAATATCTCCTCAGATTTGGGGGAATTTCGTCGGTCGACCTCTTCCGAAGGTCGTACAAGCTCGGGGATGGTACCAATCGATCCGCAGGACCCAAATTTGTCCAGATGCAACCACTTTCCAAGTCTCTCCGACCTTCACAAAAAAAGTTATTCAAGAATATCTCTTTCTCCTATGTGCTTTCATCCCTAACCCTAACCCTAACCCTTCCGAAAGTCGGAGAAGCTCAAGGATGGTACCGATCGATGCGCACTACCCCATTTAGTGGGGGTAGAGCCTACTTGCAAGTCTCTCCGACCTTCACAAAAAAAGTTATTCAAGAATATCTCTTTCTCCTATGTGCTTTCATCCCTAACCCTAACCCTAACCCTTCCGAAAGTCGGAGAAGCTCAAGGATGGTACCGATCGATGCGCGCTACCCCATTTAGTGGGGGTAGAGCCTACTTGCAAGTCTCTCCGACCTTCACAAAAAAAGTTATTCAAGAATATCTCCTCAGATTTGGGGGAATTTCGTCGGTCGACCTCTTCCGAAGGTCGTACAAGCTCGGGGATGGTACCAATCGATCCGCAGGACCCAAATTTGTCCAGATGCAACCACTTTCCAAGTCTCTCCGACCTTCACAAAAAAAGTTATTCAAGAATATCTCTTTCTCCTATGTGCTTTCATCCCTAACCCTAACCCTAACCCTTCCGAAAGTCGGAGAAGCTCAAGGATGGTACCGATCGATGCGCACTACCCCATTTAGTGGGGGTAGAGCCTACTTGCAAGTCTCTCCGACCTTCACAAAAAAAGTTATTCAAGAATATCTCTTTCTCCTATGTGCTTTCATCCCTAACCCTAACCCTAACCCTTCCGAAAGTCGGAGAAGCTCAAGGATGGTACCGATCGATGCGCGCAACCCCATTTAGTGGGGGTAGAGCCTACTTGCAAGTCTCTCCGACCTTCACAAAAAAAGTTATTCAAGAATATCTCTTTCTCCTATGTGCTTTCATCCCTAACCCTAACCCTAACCCTTCCGAAAGTCGGAGAAGCTCAAGGATGGTACCGATCGATGCGCGCTACCCCATTTAGTGGGGGTAGAGCCTACTTGCAAGTCTCTCCGACCTTCACAAAAAAAGTTATTCAAGAATATCTCCTCAGATTTGGGGGAATTTCGTCGGTCGACCTCTTCCGAAGGTCGTACAAGCTCGAGGATGGTACCAATCGATCTGCAGGACCCAAATTAGTCCAGATGCAACCACTTTCCAAGTCTCTCCGACCTTCACAAAAAAAGTTATTCAAGAATATCTCTTTCTCCTATGTGCTTTCATCCCTAACCCTAACCCTAACCCTTCCGAAAGTCGGAGAAGCTCAAGGATGGTACCGATCGATGCGCGCTACCCCATTTAGTGGGGGTAGAGCCTACTTGCAAGTCTCTCCGACCTTCACAAAAAAAGTTATTCAAGAATATCTCTTTCTCCTATGTGCTTTCATCCCTAACCCTAACCCTAACCCTTCCGAAAGTCGGAGAAGCTCAAGGATGGTACCGATCGATGCGCGCTACCCCATTTAGTGGGGGTAGAGCCTACTTGCAAGTCTCTCCGACCTTCACAAAAAAAGTTATTCAAGAATATCTCCTCAGATTTGGGGGAATTTCGTCGGTCGACCTCTTCCGAAGGTCGTACAAGCTCGGGGATGGTACCAATCGATCCGCAGGACCCAAATTAGTCCAGATGCAACCACTTTCCAAGTCTCTCCGACCTTCACAAAAAAAGTTATTCAAGAATATCTCTTTCTCCTATGTGCTTTCATCCCTAACCCTAACCCTAACCCTTCCGAAAGTCGGAGAAGCTCAAGGATGGTACCGATCGATGCGCGCTACCCCATTTAGTGGGGGTAGAGCCTACTTGCAAGTCTCTCCGACCTTCACAAAAAAAGTTATTCAAGAATATCTCTTTCTCCTATGTGCTTTCATCCCTAACCCTAACCCTTCCGAAAGTCGGAGAAGCTCAAGGATGGTACCGATCGATGCGCGCTACCCCATTTAGTGGGGGTAGAGCCTACTTGCAAGTCTCTCCGACCTTCACAAAAAAAGTTATTCAAGAATATCTCCTCAGATTTGGGGGAATTTCGTCGGTCGACCTCTTCCGAAGGTCGTACAAGCTCGGGGATGGTACCAATCGATCCGCAGGACCCAAATTAGTCCAGATGCAACCACTTTCCAAGTCTCTCCGACCTTCACAAAAAAAGTTATTCAAGAATATCTCTTTCTCCTATGTGCTTTCATCCCTAACCCTAACCCTAACCCTTCCAAAAGTCGGAGAAGCTCAAGGATGGTACCGATCGATGCGCGCTACCCCATTTAGTGGGGGTAGAGCCTACTTGCAAGTCTCTCCGACCTTCACAAAAAAAGTTATTCAAGAATATCTCTTTCTCCTATGTGCTTTCATCCCTAACCCTAACCCTAACCCTTCCGAAAGTCGGAGAAGCTCAAGGATGGTACCGATCGATGCGCGCAACCCCATTTAGTGGGGGTAGAGCCTACTTGCAAGTCTCTCCGACCTTCACAAAAAAAGTTATTCAAGAATATCTCTTTCTCCTATGTGCTTTCATCCCTAACCCTAACCCTAACCCTTCCGAAAGTCGGAGAAGCTCAAGGATGGTACCGATCGATGCGCGCTACCCCATTTAGTGGGGGTAGAGCCTACTTGCAAGTCTCTCCGACCTTCACAAAAAAAAGTTATTCAAGAATATCTCTTTCTCCTATGTGCTTTCATCCCTAACCCTAACCCTAACCCTTCCGAAAGTCGGAGAAGCTCAAGGATGGTACCGATCGATGCGCGCAACCCCATTTAGTGGGGGTAGAGCCTACTTGCAAGTCTCTCCGACCTTCACAAAAAAAGTTATTCAAGAATATCTCCTCAGATTTGGGGGAATTTCGTCGGTCGACCTCTTCCGAAGGTCGTACAAGCTCGGGGATGGTACCAATCGATCTGCAGGACCCAAATTAGTCCAGATGCAACCACTTTCCAAGTCTCTCCGACCTTCACAAAAAAAGTTATTCAAGAATATCTCTTTCTCCTATGTGCTTTCATCCCTAACCCTAACCCTAACCCTTCCGAAAGTCGGAGAAGCTCAAGGATGGTACCGATCGATGCGCGCTACCCCATTTAGTGGGGGTAGAGCCTACTTGCAAGTCTCTCCGACCTTCACAAAAAAAGTTATTCAAGAATATCTCTTTCTCCTATGTGCTTTCATCCCTAACCCTAACCCTAACCCTTCCGAAAGTCGGAGAAGCTCAAGGATGGTACCGATCGATGCGCGCAACCCCATTTAGTGGGGGTAAAGCCTACTTGCAAGTCTCTCCGACCTTCACAAAAAAAGTTATTCAAGAATATCTCCTCAGATTTGGGGGAATTTCGTCGGTCGACCTCTTCCGAAGGTCGTACAAGCTCGGGGATGGTACCAATCGATCCGCAGGACCCAAATTAGTCCAGATGCAACCACTTTCCAAGTCTCTCCGACCTTCACAAAAAAAGTTATTCAAGAATATCTCTTTCTCCTATGTGCTTTCATCCCTAACCCTAACCCTAACCCTTCCGAAAGTCGGAGAAGCTCAAGGATGGTACCGATCGATGCGCGCTACCCCATTTAGTGGGGGTAGAGCCTACTTGCAAGTCTCTCCGACCTTCACAAAAAAAGTTATTCAAGAATATCTCTTTCTCCTATGTGCTTTCATCCCTAACCCTAACCCTAACCCTTCCGAAAGTCGGAGAAGCTCAAGGATGGTACCGATCGATGCGCGCAACCCCATTTAGTGGGGGTAGAGCCTACTTGCAAGTCTCTCCGACCTTCACAAAAAAAGTTATTCAAGAATATCTCCTCAGATTTGGGGGAATTTCGTCGGTCGACCTCTTCCGAAGGTCGTACAAGCTCGGGGATGGTACCAATCGATCCGCAGGACCCAAATTAGTCCAGATGCAACCACTTTCCAAGTCTCTCCGACCTTCACAAAAAAAGTTATTCAAGAATATCTCTTTCTCCTATGTGCTTTCATCCCTAACCCTAACCCTAACCCTTCCGAAAGTCGGAGAAGCTCAAGGATGGTACCGATCGATGCGCGCTACCCCATTTAGTGGGGGTAGAGCCTACTTGCAAGTCTCTCCGACCTTCACAAAAAAAGTTATTCAAGAATATCTCTTTCTCCTATGTGCTTTCATCCCTAACCCTAACCCTAACCCTTCCGAAAGTCGGAGAAGCTCAAGGATGGTACCGATCGATGCGCGCAACCCCATTTAGTGGGGGTAGAGCCTACTTGCAAGTCTCTCCGACCTTCACAAAAAAAGTTATTCAAGAATATCTCCTCAGATTTGGGGGAATTTCGTCGGTCGACCTCTTCCGAAGGTCGTACAAGCTCGGGGATGGTACCAATCGATCTGCAGGACCCAAATTAGTCCAGATGCAACCACTTTCCAAGTCTCTCCGACCTTCACAAAAAAAGTTATTCAAGAATATCTCTTTCTCCTATGTGCTTTCATCCCTAACCCTAACCCTAACCCTTCCGAAAGTCGGAGAAGCTCAAGGATGGTACCGATCGATGCGCGCTACCCCATTTAGTGGGGGTAGAGCCTACTTGCAAGTCTCTCCGACCTTCACAAAAAAAGTTATTCAAGAATATCTCTTTCTCCTATGTGCTTTCATCCCTAACCCTAACCCTAACCCTTCCGAAAGTCGGAGAAGCTCAAGGATGGTACCGATCGATGCGCGCAACCCCATTTAGTGGGGGTAGAGCCTACTTGCAAGTCTCTCCGACCTTCACAAAAAAAGTTATTCAAGAATATCTCCTCAGATTTGGGGGAATTTCGTCGGTCGACCTCTTCCGAAGGTCGTACAAGCTCGGGGATGGTACCAATCGATCCGCAGGACCCAAATTAGTCCAGATGCAACCACTTTCCAAGTCTCTCCGACCTTCACAAAAAAAGTTATTCAAGAATATCTCTTTCTCCTATGTGCTTTCATCCCTAACCCTAACCCTAACCCTTCCGAAAGTCGGAGAAGCTCAAGGATGGTACCGATCGATGCGCGCTACCCCATTTAGTGGGGGTAGAGCCTACTTGCAAGTCTCTCCGACCTTCACAAAAAAAGTTATTCAAGAATATCTCTTTCTCCTATGTGCTTTCATCCCTAACCCTAACCCTAACCCTTCCGAAAGTCGGAGAAGCTCAAGGATGGTACCGATCGATGCGCGCTACCCCATTTAGTGGGGGTAGAGCCTACTTGCAAGTCTCTCCGACCTTCACAAAAAAAGTTATTCAAGAATATCTCCTCAGATTTGGGGGAATTTCGTCGGTCGACCTCTTCCGAAGGTCGTACAAGCTCGGGGATGGTACCAATCGATCCGCAGGACCCAAATTTGTCCAGATGCAACCACTTTCCAAGTCTCTCCGACCTTCACAAAAAAAGTTATTCAAGAATATCTCTTTCTCCTATGTGCTTTCATCCCTAACCCTAACCCTAACCCTTCCGAAAGTCGGAGAAGCTCAAGGATGGTACCGATCGATGCGCACTACCCCATTTAGTGGGGGTAGAGCCTACTTGCAAGTCTCTCCGACCTTCACAAAAAAAGTTATTCAAGAATATCTCTTTCTCCTATGTGCTTTCATCCCTAACCCTAACCCTAACCCTTCCGAAAGTCGGAGAAGCTCAAGGATGGTACCGATCGATGCGCGCAACCCCATTTAGTGGGGGTAGAGCCTACTTGCAAGTCTCTCCGACCTTCACAAAAAAAGTTATTCAAGAATATCTCTTTCTCCTATGTGCTTTCATCCCTAACCCTAACCCTAACCCTTCCGAAAGTCGGAGAAGCTCAAGGATGGTACCGATCGATGCGCGCTACCCCATTTAGTGGGGGTAGAGCCTACTTGCAAGTCTCTCCGACCTTCACAAAAAAAGTTATTCAAGAATATCTCCTCAGATTTGGGGGAATTTCGTCGGTCGACCTCTTCCGAAGGTCGTACAAGCTCGAGGATGGTACCAATCGATCTGCAGGACCCAAATTAGTCCAGATGCAACCACTTTCCAAGTCTCTCCGACCTTCACAAAAAAAGTTATTCAAGAATATCTCTTTCTCCTATGTGCTTTCATCCCTAACCCTAACCCTAACCCTTCCGAAAGTCGGAGAAGCTCAAGGATGGTACCGATCGATGCGCGCTACCCCATTTAGTGGGGGTAGAGCCTACTTGCAAGTCTCTCCGACCTTCACAAAAAAAGTTATTCAAGAATATCTCTTTCTCCTATGTGCTTTCATCCCTAACCCTAACCCTAACCCTTCCGAAAGTCGGAGAAGCTCAAGGATGGTACCGATCGATGCGCGCTACCCCATTTAGTGGGGGTAGAGCCTACTTGCAAGTCTCTCCGACCTTCACAAAAAAAGTTATTCAAGAATATCTCCTCAGATTTGGGGGAATTTCGTCGGTCGACCTCTTCCGAAGGTCGTACAAGCTCGGGGATGGTACCAATCGATCCGCAGGACCCAAATTAGTCCAGATGCAACCACTTTCCAAGTCTCTCCGACCTTCACAAAAAAAGTTATTCAAGAATATCTCTTTCTCCTATGTGCTTTCATCCCTAACCCTAACCCTAACCCTTCCGAAAGTCGGAGAAGCTCAAGGATGGTACCGATCGATGCGCGCTACCCCATTTAGTGGGGGTAGAGCCTACTTGCAAGTCTCTCCGACCTTCACAAAAAAAGTTATTCAAGAATATCTCTTTCTCCTATGTGCTTTCATCCCTAACCCTAACCCTTCCGAAAGTCGGAGAAGCTCAAGGATGGTACCGATCGATGCGCGCTACCCCATTTAGTGGGGGTAGAGCCTACTTGCAAGTCTCTCCGACCTTCACAAAAAAAGTTATTCAAGAATATCTCCTCAGATTTGGGGGAATTTCGTCGGTCGACCTCTTCCGAAGGTCGTACAAGCTCGGGGATGGTACCAATCGATCCGCAGGACCCAAATTAGTCCAGATGCAACCACTTTCCAAGTCTCTCCGACCTTCACAAAAAAAGTTATTCAAGAATATCTCTTTCTCCTATGTGCTTTCATCCCTAACCCTAACCCTAACCCTTCCAAAAGTCGGAGAAGCTCAAGGATGGTACCGATCGATGCGCGCTACCCCATTTAGTGGGGGTAGAGCCTACTTGCAAGTCTCTCCGACCTTCACAAAAAAAGTTATTCAAGAATATCTCCTCAGATTTGGGGGAATTTCGTCGGTCGACCTCTTCCGAAGGTCGTACAGGCTCGGGGATGGTACCAATCGGTCCGCAGGACCCAAATTAGTCCAGATGCAACCACTTTCCAAGTCTCTCCGACCTTCACAAAAAAAGTTATTCAAGAATATCTCTTTCTCCTATGTGCTTTCATCCCTAACCCTAACCCTAACCCTTCCAAAAGTCGGAGAAGCTCAAGGATGGTACCGATCGATGCGCGCTACCCCATTTAGTGGGGGTAGAGCCTACTTGCAAGTCTCTCCGACCTTCACAAAAAAAGTTATTCAAGAATATCTCTTTCTCCTATGTGCTTTCATCCCTAACCCTAACTCTAACCCTTCCGAAAGTCGGAGAAGCTCAAAGATGGTACCGATCGATGCGCGCTACCCCATTTAGTGGGGGTAGAGCCTACTTGCAAGTCTCTCCGACCTTCACAAAAAAAGTTATTCAAGAATATCTCTTTCTCCTATGTGCTTTCATCCCTAACCCTAACCCTAACCCTTCCGAAAGTCGGAGAAGCTCAAGGATGGTACCGATCGATGCGCGCTACCCCATTTAGTGGGGGTAGAGCCTACTTGCAAGTCTCTCCGACCTTCACAAAAAAAGTTATTCAAGAATATCTCCTCAGATTTGGGGGAATTTCGTCGGTCGACCTCTTCCGAAGGTCGTACAAGCTCGGGGATGGTACCAATCGATCCGCAGGACCCAAATTAGTCCAGATGCAACCACTTTCCAAGTCTCTCCGACCTTCACAAAAAAAGTTATTCAAGAATATCTCTTTCTCCTATGTGCTTTCATCCCTAACCCTAACCCTAACCCTTCCAAAAGTCGGAGAAGCTCAAGGATGGTACCGATCGATGCGCGCTACCCCATTTAGTGGGGGTATAGCCTACTTGCAAGTCTCTCCGACCTTCACAAAAAAAGTTATTCAAGAATATCTCTTTCTCCTATGTGCTTTCATCCCTAACCCTAACCCTAACCCTTCCGAAAGTCGGAGAAGCTCAAGGATGGTACCGATCGATGCGCGCTACCCCATTTAGTGGGGGTAGAGCCTACTTGCAAGTCTCTCCGACCTTCACAAAAAAAGTTATTCAAGAATATCTCTTTCTCCTATGTGCTTTCATCCCTAACCCTAACCCTAACCCTTCCGAAAGTCGGAGAAGCTCAAGGATGGTACCGATCGATGCGCGCTACCCCATTTAGTGGGGGTAGAGCCTACTTGCAAGTCTCTCCGACACTCACAAAAAAAGTTATTCAAGAATATCTCCTCAGATTTGGGGGAATTTCGTCGGTCGACCTCTTCCGAAGGTCGTACAAGCTCGGGGATGGTACCAATCGATCTGCAGGACCCAAATTAGTCCAGATGCAACCACTTTCCAAGTCTCTCCGACCTTCACAAAAAAAGTTATTCAAGAATATCTCTTTCTCCTATGTGCTTTCATCCCTAACCCTAACCCTAACCCTTCCGAAAGTCGGAGAAGCTCAAGGATGGTACCGATCGATGCGCGCTACCCCATTTAGTGGGGGTAGAGCCTACTTGCAAGTCTCTCCGACCTTCACAAAAAAAGTTATTCAAGAATATCTCTTTCTCCTATGTGCTTTCATCCCTAACCCTAACCCTAACCCTTCCGAAAGTCGGAGAAGCTCAAGGATGGTACCGATCGATGCGCGCAACCCCATTTAGTGGGGGTAGAGCCTACTTGCAAGTCTCTCCGACCTTCACAAAAAAAGTTATTCAACAATATCTCCTCAGATTTGGGGGAATTTCGTCGGTCGACCTCTTCCGAAGGTCGTACAAGCTCGGGGATGGTACCAATCGATCCGCAGGACCCAAATTAGTCCAGATGCAACCACTTTCCAAGTCTCTCCGACCTTCACAAAAAAAGTTATTCAAGAATATCTCTTTCTCCTATGTGCTTTCATCCCTAACCCTAACCCTAACCCTTCCGAAAGTCGGAGAAGCTCAAGGATGGTACCGATCGATGCGCGGTACCCCATTTAGTGGGGGTAGAGCCTACTTGCAAGTCTCTCCGACCTTCACAAAAAAAGTTATTCAAGAATATCTCTTTCTCCTATGTGCTTTCATCCCTAACCCTAACCCTAACCCTTCCGAAAGTCGGAGAAGCTCAAGGATGGTACGGATCGATGCGCGCTACCCCATTTAGTGGGGGTAGAGCCTACTTGCAAGTCTCTCCGACCTTCACAAAAAAAGTTATTCAAGAATATCTCTTTCTCCTATGTGCTTTCATCCCTAACCCTAACCCTAACCCTTCCGAAAGTCGGAGAAGCTCAAGGATGGTACCGATCGATGCGCGCAACCCCATTTAGTGGGGGTAGAGCCTACTTGCAAGTCTCTCCGACCTTCACAAAAAAAGTAATTCAAGAATATCTCCTCAGATTTGGGGGAATTTCGTCGGTCGACCTCTTCCGAAGGTCGTACAAGCTCGGGGATGGTACCAATCGATCAGCAGGACCCAAATTAGTCCAGATGCAACCACTTTCCAAGTCTCTCCGACCTTCACAAAAAAACTTATTCAAGAATATCTCTTTCTCCTATGTGCTTTCATCCCTAACCCTAACCCTAACCCTTCCGAAAGTCGGAGAAGCTCAAGGATGGTACCGATCGATGCGCGCTACCCCATTTAGTGGGGGTAGAGCCTACTTGCAAGTCTCTCCGACCTTCACAAAAAAAGTTATTCAAGAATATCTCCTCAGATTTGGGGGAATTTCGTCGGTCGACCTCTTCCGAAGGTCGTACAAGCTCGGGGATGGTACCAATCGATCCGCAGGACCCAAATTAGTCCAGATGCAACCACTTTCCAAGTCTCTCCGACCTTCACAAAAAAAGTTATTCAAGAATATCTCTTTCTCCTATGTGCTTTCATCCCTAACCCTAACCCTAACCCTTCCGAAAGTCGGAGAAGCTCAAGGATGGTACCGATCGATGCGCGCTACCCCATTTAGTGGGGGCAGAGCCTACTTGCAAGTCTCTCCGACCTTCACAAAAAAAGTTATTCAAGAATATCTCTTTCTCCTATGTGCTTTCATCCCTAACCCTAACCCTAACCCTTCCGAAAGTCGGAGAAGCTCAAGGATGGTACCGATCGATGCGCGGTACCCCATTTAGTGGGGGTAGAGCCTACTTGCAAGTCTCTCCGACCTTCACAAAAAAAGTTATTCAAGAATATCTCTTTCTCCTATGTGCTTTCATCCCTAACCCTAACCCTAACCCTTCCGAAAGTCGGAGAAGCTCAAGGATGGTACGGATCGATGCGCGCTACCCCATTTAGTGGGGGTAGAGCCTACTTGCAAGTCTCTCCGACCTTCACAAAAAAAGTTATTCAAGAATATCTCTTTCTCCTATGTGCTTTCATCCCTAACCCTAACCCTAACCCTTCCGAAAGTCGGAGAAGCTCAAGGATGGTACCGATCGATGCGCGCAACCCCATTTAGTGGGGGTAGAGCCTACTTGCAAGTCTCTCCGACCTTCACAAAAAAAGTAATTCAAGAATATCTCCTCAGATTTGGGGGAATTTCGTCGGTCGACCTCTTCCGAAGGTCGTACAAGCTCGGGGATGGTACCAATCGATCAGCAGGACCCAAATTAGTCCAGATGCAACCACTTTCCAAGTCTCTCCGACCTTCACAAAAAAACTTATTCAAGAATATCTCTTTCTCCTATGTGCTTTCATCCCTAACCCTAACCCTAACCCTTCCGAAAGTCGGAGAAGCTCAAGGATGGTACCGATCGATGCGCGCTACCCCATTTAGTGGGGGTAGAGCCTACTTGCAAGTCTCTCCGACCTTCACAAAAAAAGTTATTCAAGAATATCTCCTCAGATTTGGGGGAATTTCGTCGGTCGACCTCTTCCGAAGGTCGTACAAGCTCGGGGATGGTACCAATCGATCCGCAGGACCCAAATTAGTCCAGATGCAACCACTTTCCAAGTCTCTCCGACCTTCACAAAAAAAGTTATTCAAGAATATCTCTTTCTCCTATGTGCTTTCATCCCTAACCCTAACCCTAACCCTTCCGAAAGTCGGAGAAGCTCAAGGATGGTACCGATCGATGCGCGCTACCCCATTTAGTGGGAGCAGAGCCTACTTGCAAGTCTCTCCGACCTTCACAAAAAAAGTTATTCAAGAATATCTCTTTCTCCTATGTGCTTTCATCCCTAACCCTAACCCTAACCCTTCCGAAAGTCGGAGAAGCTCAAGGATGGTACCGATCGATGCGCGCTACCCCATTTAGTGGGGGTAGAGCCTACTTGCAAGTCTCTCCGACCTTCACAAAAAAAGTTATTCAAGAATATCTTTTTCTCCTATGTGCTTTCATCCCTAACCCTAACCCTAACCCTTCCGAAAGTCGGAAAAGCTCAAGGATGGTACCGATCGATGCGCGCTACCCCATTTAGTGGGGGTAGAGCCTACTTGCAAGTCTCTCCGACCTTCACAAAAAAAGTTATTCAAGAATATCTCTTTCTCCTATGTGCTTTCATCCCTAACCCTAACCCTAACCCTTCCGAAAGTCGGAGAAGCTCAAGGATGGTACCGATCGATGCGCGCAACCCCATTTAGTGGGGGTAGAGCCTACTTGCAAGTCTCTCCGACCTTCACAAAAAAAGTTATTCAAGAATATCTCCTCAGATTTGGGGGAATTTCGTCGGTCGACCTCTTCCGAAGGTCGTACAAGCTCGGGGATGGTACCAATCGATCCGCAGGACCCAAATTAGTCCAGATGCAACCACTTTCCAAGTCTCTCCGACCTTCACAAAAAAAGTTATTCAAGAATATCTCTTTCTCCTATGTGCTTTCATCCCTAACCCTAACCCTAACCCTTCCGAAAGTCGGAGAAGCTCAAGGATGGTACCGATCGATGCGCGCTACCCCATTTAGTGGGGGTAGAGCCTACTTGCAAGTCTCTCCGACCTTCACAAAAAAAGTTATTCAAGAATATCTCTTTCTCCTATGTGCTTTCATCCCTAACCCTAACCCTAACCCTTCCGAAAGTCGGAGAAGCTCAAGGATGGTACCGATCGATGCGCGCAACCCCATTTAGTGGGGGTAGAGCCTACTTGCAAGTCTCTCCGACCTTCACAAAAAAAGTTATTCAAGAATATCTCCTCAGATTTGGGGGAATTTCGTCGGTCGACCTCTTCCGAAGGTCGTACAAGCTCGGGGATGGTACCAATCGATCCGCAGGACCCAAATTAGTCCAGATGCAACCACTTTCCAAGTCTCTCCGACCTTCACAAAAAAAGTTATTCAAGAATATCTCTTTCTCCTATGTGCTTTCATCCCTAACCCTAACCCTTCCGAAAGTCGGAGAAGCTCAAGGATGGTACCGATCGATGCGCGCTACCCCATTTAGTGGGGGTAGAGCCTACTTGCAAGTCTCTCCGACCTTCACAAAAAAAGTTATTCAAGAATATCTCTTTCTCCTATGTGCTTTCATCCCTAACCCTAACCCTAACCCTTCCGAAAGTCGGAGAAGCTCAAGGATGGTACCGATCGATGCGCGCTACCCCATTTAGTGGGGGTAGAGCCTACTTGCAAGTCTCTCCGACCTTCACAAAAAAAGTTATTCAAGAATATCTCTTTCTCCTATGTGCTTTCATCCCTAACCCTAACCCTAACCCTTCCGAAAGTCGGAGAAGCTCAAAGATGGTACCGATCGATGCGCGCTACCCCATTTAGTGGGGGTAGAGCCTACTTGCAAGTCTCTCCGACCTTCACAAAAAAAGTTATTCAAGAATATCTCTTTCTCCTATGTGCTTTCATCCCTAACCCTAACCCTAACCCTTCCGAAAGTCGGAGAAGCTCAAGGATGGTACCGATCGATGCGCGCAACCCCATTTAGTGGGGGTAGAGCCTACTTGCAAGTCTCTCCGACCTTCACAAAAAAAGTTATTCAAGAATATCTCCTCAGATTTGGGGGAATTTCGTCGGTCGACCTCTTCCGAAGGTCGTACAAGCTCGGGGATGGTACCAATCGATCCGCAGGACCCAAATTAGTCCAGATGCAACCACTTTCCAAGTCTCTCCGACCTTCACAAAAAAAGTTATTCAAGAATATCTCTTTCTCCTATGTGCTTTCATCCCTAACCCTAACCCTAACCCTTCCGAAAGTCGGAGAAGCTCAAGGATGGTACCGATCGATGCGCGCTACCCCATTTAGTGGGGGTAGAGCCTACTTGCAAGTCTCTCCGACCTTCACAAAAAAAGTTATTCAAGAATATCTCTTTCTCCTATGTGCTTTCATCCCTAACCCTAACCCTAACCCTTCCGAAAGTCGGAGAAGCTCAAGGATGGTACCGATCGATGCGCGCAACCCCATTTAGTGGGGGTAGAGCCTACTTGCAAGTCTCTCCGACCTTCACAAAAAAAGTTATTCAAGAATATCTCCTCAGATTTGGGGGAATTTCGTCGGTCGACCTCTTCCGAAGGTCGTACAAGCTCGGGGATGGTACCAATCGATCCGCAGGACCCAAATTAGTCCAGATGCAACCACTTTCCAAGTCTCTCCGACCTTCACAAAAAAAGTTATTCAAGAATATCTCTTTCTCCTATGTGCTTTCATCCCTAACCCTAACCCTAACCCTTCCGAAAGTCGGAGAAGCTCAAGGATGGTACCGATCGATGCGCGCAACCCCATTTAGTGGGGGTAGAGCCTACTTGCAAGTCTCTCCGACCTTCACAAAAAAAGTTATTCAAGAATATCTCCTCAGATTTGGGGGAATTTCGTCGGTCGACCTCTTCCGAAGGTCGTACAAGCTCGGGGATGGTACCAATCGATCCGCAGGACCCAAATTAGTCCAGATGCAACCACTTTACAAGTCTCTCCGACCTTCACAAAAAAAGTTATTCAAGAATATCTCTTTCTCCTATGTGCTTTCATCCCTAACCCTAACCCTAACCCTTCCGAAAGTCGGAGAAGCTCAAGGATGGTACCGATCGATGCGCGCTACCCCATTTAGTGGGGGTAGAGCCTACTTGCAAGTCTCTCCGACCTTCACAAAAAAAGTTATTCAAGAATATCTCTTTCTCCTATGTGCTTTCATCCCTAACCCTAACCCTAACCCTTCCGAAAGTCGGAGAAGCTCAAGGATGGTACCGATCGATGCGCGCAACCCCATTTAGTGGGGGTAGAGCCTACTTGCAAGTCTCTCCGACCTTCACAAAAAAAGTTATTCAAGAATATCTCCTCAGATTTGGGGGAATTTCGTCGGTCGACCTCTTCCGAAGGTCGTACAAGCTCGGGGATGGTACCAATCGATCCGCAGGACCCAAATTAGTCCAGATGCAACCACTTTCCAAGTCTCTCCGACCTTCACAAAAAAAGTTATTCAAGAATATCTCTTTCTCCTATGTGCTTTCATCCCTAACCCTAACCCTTCCGAAAGTCGGAGAAGCTCAAGGATGGTACCGATCGATGCGCGCTACCCCATTTAGTGGGGGTAGAGCCTACTTGCAAGTCTCTCCGACCTTCACAAAAAAAGTTATTCAAGAATATCTCTTTCTCCTATGTGCTTTCATCCCTAACCCTAACCCTAACCCTTCCGAAAGTCGGAGAAGCTCAAGGATGGTACCGATCGATGCGCGCTACCCCATTTAGTGGGGGTAGAGCCTACTTGCAAGTCTCTCCGACCTTCACAAAAAAAGTTATTCAAGAATATCTCCTCAGATTTGGGGGAATTTCGTCGGTCGACCTCTTCCGAAGGTCGTACAAGCTCGGGGATGGTACCAATCGATCCGCAGGACCCAAATTAGTCCAGATGCAACCACTTTCCAAGTCTCTCCGACCTTCACAAAAAAAGTTATTCAAGAATATCTCTTTCTCCTATGTGCTTTCATCCCTAACCCTAACCCTAACCCTTCCGAAAGTCGGAGAAGCTCAAGGATGGTACCGATCGATGCGCGCTACCCCATTTAGTGGGGGTAGAGCCTACTTGCAAGTCTCTCCGACCTTCACAAAAAAAGTTATTCAAGAATATCTCTTTCTCCTATGTGCTTTCATCCCTAACCCTAACCCTAACCCTTCCGAAAGTCGGAGAAGCTCAAGGATGGTACCGATCGATGCGCGCAACCCCATTTAGTGGGGGTAGAGCCTACTTGCAAGTCTCTCCGACCTTCACAAAAAAAGTTATTCAAGAATATCTCCTCAGATTTGGGGGAATTTCGTCGGTCGACCTCTTCCGAAGGTCGTACAAGCTCGGGGATGGTACCAATCGATCCGCAGGACCCAAATTAGTCCAGATGCAACCACTTTCCAAGTCTCTCCGACCTTCACAAAAAAAGTTATTCAAGAATATCTCTTTCTCCTATGTGCTTTCATCCCTAACCCTAACCCTAACCCTTCCGAAAGTCGGAGAAGCTCAAGGATGGTACCGATCGATGCGCGCAACCCCATTTAGTGGGGGTAGAGCCTACTTGCAAGTCTCTCCAACCTTCACAAAAAAAGTTATTCAAGAATATCTCCTCAGATTTGGGGGAATTTCGTCGGTCGACCTCTTCCGAAGGTCGTACAAGCTCGGGGATGGTACCAATCGATCCGCAGGACCCAAATTAGTCCAGATGCAACCACTTTCCAAGTCTCTCCGACCTTCACAAAAAAAGTTATTCAAGAATATCTCTTTCTCCTATGTGCTTTCATCCCTAACCCTAACCCTAACCCTTCCGAAAGTCGGAGAAGCTCAAGGATGGTACCGATCGATGCGCGCTACCCCATTTAGTGGGGGTAGAGCCTACTTGCAAGTCTCTCCGACCTTCACAAAAAAAGTTATTCAAGAATATCTCTTTCTCCTATGTGCTTTCATCCCTAACCCTAACCCTAACCCTTCCGAAAGTCGGAGAAGCTCAAGGATGGTACCGATCGATGCGCGCAACCCCATTTAGTGGGGGTAGAGCCTACTTGCAAGTCTCTCCGACCTTCACAAAAAAAGTTATTCAAGAATATCTCCTCAGATTTGGGGGAATTTCGTCGGTCGACCTCTTCCGAAGGTCGTACAAGCTCGGGGATGGTACCAATCGATCCGCAGGACCCAAATTAGTCCAGATGCAACCACTTTCCAAGTCTCTCCGACCTTCACAAAAAAAGTTATTCAAGAATATCTCTTTCTCCTATGTGCTTTCATCCCTAACCCTAACCCTAACCCTTCCGAAAGTCGGAGAAGCTCAAGGATGGTACCGATCGATGCGCGCAACCCCATTTAGTGGGGGTAGAGCCTACTTGCAAGTCTCTCCGACCTTCACAAAAAAAGTTATTCAAGAATATCTCCTCAGATTTGGGGGAATTTCGTCGGTCGACCTCTTCCGAAGGTCGTACAAGCTCGGGGATGGTACCAATCGATCCGCAGGACCCAAATTAGTCCAGATGCAACCACTTTCCAAGTCTCTCCGACCTTCACAAAAAAAGTTATTCAAGAATATCTCTTTCTCCTATGTGCTTTCATCCCTAACCCTAACCCTAACCCTTCCGAAAGTCGGAGAAGCTCAAGGATGGTACCGATCGATGCGCGCTACCCCATTTAGTGGGGGTAGAGCCTACTTGCAAGTCTCTCCGACCTTCACAAAAAAAGTTATTCAAGAATATCTCTTTCTCCTATGTGCTTTCATCCCTAACCCTAACCCTAACCCTTCCGAAAGTCGGAGAAGCTCAAGGATGGTACCGATCGATGCGCGCAACCCCATTTAGTGGGGGTAGAGCCTACTTGCAAGTCTCTCCGACCTTCACAAAAAAAGTTATTCAAGAATATCTCCTCAGATTTGGGGGAATTTCGTCGGTCGACCTCTTCCGAAGGTCGTACAAGCTCGGGGATGGTACCAATCGATCCGCAGGACCCAAATTAGTCCAGATGCAACCACTTTCCAAGTCTCTCCGACCTTCACAAAAAAAGTTATTCAAGAATATCTCTTTCTCCTATGTGCTTTCATCCCTAACCCTAACCCTAACCCTTCCGAAAGTCGGAGAAGCTCAAGGATGGTACCGATCGATGCGCGCAACCCCATTTAGTGGGGGTAGAGCCTACTTGCAAGTCTCTCCGACCTTCACAAAAAAAGTTATTCAAGAATATCTCCTCAGATTTGGGGGAATTTCGTCGGTCGACCTCTTCCGAAGGTCGTACAAGCTCGGGGATGGTACCAATCGATCCGCAGGACCCAAATTAGTCCAGATGCAACCACTTTCCAAGTCTCTCCGACCTTCACAAAAAAAGTTATTCAAGAATATCTCTTTCTCCTATGTGCTTTCATCCCTAACCCTAACCCTTCCGAAAGTCGGAGAAGCTCAAGGATGGTACCGATCGATGCGCGCTACCCCATTTAGTGGGGGTAGAGCCTACTTGCAAGTCTCTCCGACCTTCACAAAAAAAGTTATTCAAGAATATCTCTTTCTCCTATGTGCTTTCATCCCTAACCCTAACCCTAACCCTTCCGAAAGTCGGAGAAGCTCAAGGATGGTACCGATCGATGCGCGCTACCCCATTTAGTGGGGGTAGAGCCTACTTGCAAGTCTCTCCGACCTTCACAAAAAAAGTTATTCAAGAATATCTCCTCAGATTTGGGGGAATTTCGTCGGTCGACCTCTTCCGAAGGTCGTACAAGCTCGGGGATGGTACCAATCGATCCGCAGGACCCAAATTAGTCCAGATGCAACCACTTTCCAAGTCTCTCCGACCTTCACAAAAAAAGTTATTCAAGAATATCTCTTTCTCCTATGTGCTTTCATCCCTAACCCTAACCCTAACCCTTCCGAAAGTCGGAGAAGCTCAAGGATGGTACCGATCGATGCGCGCTACCCCATTTAGTGGGGGTAGAGCCTACTTGCAAGTCTCTCCGACCTTCACAAAAAAAGTTATTCAAGAATATCTCTTTCTCCTATGTGCTTTCATCCCTAACCCTAACCCTAACCCTTCCGAAAGTCGGAGAAGCTCAAGGATGGTACCGATCGATGCGCGCAACCCCATTTAGTGGGGGTAGAGCCTACTTGCAAGTCTCTCCGACCTTCACAAAAAAAGTTATTCAAGAATATCTCCTCAGATTTGGGGGAATTTCGTCGGTCGACCTCTTCCGAAGGTCGTACAAGCTCGGGGATGGTACCAATCGATCCGCAGGACCCAAATTAGTCCAGATGCAACCACTTTCCAAGTCTCTCCGACCTTCACAAAAAAAGTTATTCAAGAATATCTCTTTCTCCTATGTGCTTTCATCCCTAACCCTAACCCTAACCCTTCCGAAAGTCGGAGAAGCTCAAGGATGGTACCGATCGATGCGCGCAACCCCATTTAGTGGGGGTAGAGCCTACTTGCAAGTCTCTCCGACCTTCACAAAAAAAGTTATTCAAGAATATCTCCTCAGATTTGGGGGAATTTCGTCGGTCGACCTCTTCCGAAGGTCGTACAAGCTCGGGGATGGTACCAATCGATCCGCAGGACCCAAATTAGTCCAGATGCAACCACTTTCCAAGTCTCTCCGACCTTCACAAAAAAAGTTATTCAAGAATATCTCTTTCTCCTATGTGCTTTCATCCCTAACCCTAACCCTAACCCTTCCGAAAGTCGGAGAAGCTCAAGGATGGTACCGATCGATGCGCGCTACCCCATTTAGTGGGGGTAGAGCCTACTTGCAAGTCTCTCCGACCTTCACAAAAAAAGTTATTCAAGAATATCTCTTTCTCCTATGTGCTTTCATCCCTAACCCTAACCCTAACCCTTCCGAAAGTCGGAGAAGCTCAAGGATGGTACCGATCGATGCGCGCAACCCCATTTAGTGGGGGTAGAGCCTACTTGCAAGTCTCTCCGACCTTCACAAAAAAAGTTATTCAAGAATATCTCCTCAGATTTGGGGGAATTTCGTCGGTCGACCTCTTCCGAAGGTCGTACAAGCTCGGGGATGGTACCAATCGATCCGCAGGACCCAAATTAGTCCAGATGCAACCACTTTCCAAGTCTCTCCGACCTTCACAAAAAAAGTTATTCAAGAATATCTCTTTCTCCTATGTGCTTTCATCCCTAACCCTAACCCTAACCCTTCCGAAAGTCGGAGAAGCTCAAGGATGGTACCGATCGATGCGCGCAACCCCATTTAGTGGGGGTAGAGCCTACTTGCAAGTCTCTCCGACCTTCACAAAAAAAGTTATTCAAGAATATCTCCTCAGATTTGGGGGAATTTCGTCGGTCGACCTCTTCCGAAGGTCGTACAAGCTCGGGGATGGTACCAATCGATCCGCAGGACCCAAATTAGTCCAGATGCAACCACTTTCCAAGTCTCTCCGACCTTCACAAAAAAAGTTATTCAAGAATATCTCTTTCTCCTATGTGCTTTCATCCCTAACCCTAACCCTTCCGAAAGTCGGAGAAGCTCAAGGATGGTACCGATCGATGCGCGCTACCCCATTTAGTGGGGGTAGAGCCTACTTGCAAGTCTCTCCGACCTTCACAAAAAAAGTTATTCAAGAATATCTCCTCAGATTTGGGGGAATTTCGTCGGTCGACCTCTTCCGAAGGTCGTACAAGCTCGGGGATGGTACCAATCGATCCGCAGGACCCAAATTAGTCCAGATGCAACCACTTTCCAAGTCTCTCCGACCTTCACAAAAAAAGTTATTCAAGAATATCTCTTTCTCCTATGTGCTTTCATCCCTAACCCTAACCCTAACCCTTCCGAAAGTCAGAGAAGCTCAAGGATGGTACCGATCGATGCGCGCTACCCCATTTAGTGGGGGCAGAGCCTACTTGCAAGTCTCTCCGACCTTCACAAAAAAAGTTATTCAAGAATATCTCTTTCTCCTATGTGCTTTCATCCCTAACCCTAACCCTAACCCTTCCGAAAGTCGGAGAAGCTCAAGGATGGTACCGATCGATGCGCGCTACCCCATTTAGTGGGGGTAGAGCCTACTTGCAAGTCTCTCCGACCTTCACAAAAAAAGTTATTCAAGAATATCTCTTTCTCCTATGTGCTTTCATCCCTAACCCTAACCCTAACCCTTCCGAAAGTCGGAGAAGCTCAAGGATGGTACCGATCGATGCGCGCTACCCCATTTAGTGGGGGTAGAGCCTACTTGCAAGTCTCTCCGACCTTCACAAAAAAAGTTATTCAAGAATATCTCCTCAGATTTGGGGGAATTTCGTCGGTCGACCTCTTCCGAAGGTCGTACAAGCTCGGGGATGGTACCAATCGATCCGCAGGACCCAAATTAGTCCAGATGCAACCACTTTCCAAGTCTCTCCGACCTTCACAAAAAAAGTTATTCAAGAATATCTCTTTCTCCTATGTGCTTTCATCCCTAACCCTAACCCTAACCCTTCCGAAAGTCGGAGAAGCTCAAGGATGGTACCGATCGATGCGCGCTACCCCATTTAGTGGGGGTAGAGCCTACTTGCAAGTCTCTCCGACCTTCACAAAAAAAGTTATTCAAGAATATCTCTTTCTCCTATGTGCTTTCATCCCTAACCCTAACCCTAACCCTTCCGAAAGTCGGAGAAGCTCAAGGATGGTACCGATCGATGCGCGCAACCCCATTTAGTGGGGGTAGAGCCTACTTGCAAGTCTCTCCGACCTTCACAAAAAAAGTTATTCAAGAATATCTCCTCAGATTTGGGGGAATTTCGTCGGTCGACCTCTTCCGAAGGTCGTACAAGCTCGGGGATGGTACCAATCGATCCGCAGGACCCAAATTAGTCCAGATGCAACCACTTTCCAAGTCTCTCCGACCTTCACAAAAAAAGTTATTCAAGAATATCTCTTTCTCCTATGTGCTTTCATCCCTAACCCTAACCCTAACCCTTCCGAAAGTCGGAGAAGCTCAAGGATGGTACCGATCGATGCGCGCAACCCCATTTAGTGGGGGTAGAGCCTACTTGCAAGTCTCTCCGACCTTCACAAAAAAAGTTATTCAAGAATATCTCCTCAGATTTGGGGGAATTTCGTCGGTCGACCTCTTCCGAAGGTCGTACAAGCTCGGGGATGGTACCAATCGATCCGCAGGACCCAAATTAGTCCAGATGCAACCACTTTCCAAGTCTCTCCGACCTTCACAAAAAAAGTTATTCAAGAATATCTCTTTCTCCTATGTGCTTTCATCCCTAACCCTAACCCTAACCCTTCCGAAAGTCGGAGAAGCTCAAGGATGGTACCGATCGATGCGCGCTACCCCATTTAGTGGGGGTAGAGCCTACTTGCAAGTCTCTCCGACCTTCACAAAAAAAGTTATTCAAGAATATCTCTTTCTCCTATGTGCTTTCATCCCTAACCCTAACCCTAACCCTTCCGAAAGTCGGAGAAGCTCAAGGATGGTACCGATCGATGCGCGCAACCCCATTTAGTGGGGGTAGAGCCTACTTGCAAGTCTCTCCGACCTTCACAAAAAAAGTTATTCAAGAATATCTCCTCAGATTTGGGGGAATTTCGTCGGTCGACCTCTTCCGAAGGTCGTACAAGCTCGGGGATGGTACCAATCGATCCGCAGGACCCAAATTAGTCCAGATGCAACCACTTTCCAAGTCTCTCCGACCTTCACAAAAAAAGTTATTCAAGAATATCTCTTTCTCCTATGTGCTTTCATCCCTAACCCTAACCCTAACCCTTCCGAAAGTCGGAGAAGCTCAAGGATGGTACCGATCGATGCGCGCAACCCCATTTAGTGGGGGTAGAGCCTACTTGCAAGTCTCTCCGACCTTCACAAAAAAAGTTATTCAAGAATATCTCCTCAGATTTGGGGGAATTTCGTCGGTCGACCTCTTCCGAAGGTCGTACAAGCTCGGGGATGGTACCAATCGATCCGCAGGACCCAAATTAGTCCAGATGCAACCACTTTCCAAGTCTCTCCGACCTTCACAAAAAAAGTTATTCAAGAATATCTCTTTCTCCTATGTGCTTTCATCCCTAACCCTAACCCTAACCCTTCCGAAAGTCGGAGAAGCTCAAGGATGGTACCGATCGATGCGCGCTACCCCATTTAGTGGGGGTAGAGCCTACTTGCAAGTCTCTCCGACCTTCACAAAAAAAGTTATTCAAGAATATCTCTTTCTCCTATGTGCTTTCATCCCTAACCCTAACCCTAACCCTTCCGAAAGTCGGAGAAGCTCAAGGATGGTACCGATCGATGCGCGCAACCCCATTTAGTGGGGGTAGAGCCTACTTGCAAGTCTCTCCGACCTTCACAAAAAAAGTTATTCAAGAATATCTCCTCAGATTTGGGGGAATTTCGTCGGTCGACCTCTTCCGAAGGTCGTACAAGCTCGGGGATGGTACCAATCGATCCGCAGGACCCAAATTAGTCCAGATGCAACCACTTTCCAAGTCTCTCCGACCTTCACAAAAAAAGTTATTCAAGAATATCTCTTTCTCCTATGTGCTTTCATCCCTAACCCTAACCCTAACCCTTCCGAAAGTCGGAGAAGCTCAAGGATGGTACCGATCGATGCGCGCAACCCCATTTAGTGGGGGTAGAGCCTACTTGCAAGTCTCTCCGACCTTCACAAAAAAAGTTATTCAAGAATATCTCCTCAGATTTGGGGGAATTTCGTCGGTCGACCTCTTCCGAAGGTCGTACAAGCTCGGGGATGGTACCAATCGATCCGCAGGACCCAAATTAGTCCAGATGCAACCACTTTCCAAGTCTCTCCGACCTTCACAAAAAAAGTTATTCAAGAATATCTCTTTCTCCTATGTGCTTTCATCCCTAACCCTAACCCTTCCGAAAGTCGGAGAAGCTCAAGGATGGTACCGATCGATGCGCGCTACCCCATTTAGTGGGGGTAGAGCCTACTTGCAAGTCTCTCCGACCTTCACAAAAAAAGTTATTCAAGAATATCTCTTTCTCC
The DNA here is from genome assembly GCF_963576545.1 of Limanda limanda. Lineage (NCBI taxonomy): Eukaryota > Metazoa > Chordata > Actinopteri > Pleuronectiformes > Pleuronectidae > Limanda > Limanda limanda. Next base: position 109,856 of record NW_026870687.1, on the reverse strand, counting down.
TATGTGCTTTCATCCCTAACCCTAACCCTAACCCTTCCGAAAGTCGGAGAAGCTCAAGGATGGTACCGATCGATGCGCGCTACCCCATTTAGTGGGGGTAGAGCCTACTTGCAAGTCTCTCCGACCTTCACAAAAAAAGTTATTCAAGAATATCTCCTCAGATTTGGGGGAATTTCGTCGGTCGACCTCTTCCGAAGGTCGTACAAGCTCGGGGATGGTACCAATCGATCCGCAGGACCCAAATTAGTCCAGATGCAACCACTTTCCAAGTCTCTCCGACCTTCACAAAAAAAGTTATTCAAGAATATCTCTTTCTCCTATGTGCTTTCATCCCTAACCCTAACCCTAACCCTTCCGAAAGTCGGAGAAGCTCAAGGATGGTACCGATCGATGCGCGCTACCCCATTTAGTGGGGGTAGAGCCTACTTGCAAGTCTCTCCGACCTTCACAAAAAAAGTTATTCAAGAATATCTCTTTCTCCTATGTGCTTTCATCCCTAACCCTAACCCTAACCCTTCCGAAAGTCGGAGAAGCTCAAGGATGGTACCGATCGATGCGCGCAACCCCATTTAGTGGGGGTAGAGCCTACTTGCAAGTCTCTCCGACCTTCACAAAAAAAGTTATTCAAGAATATCTCCTCAGATTTGGGGGAATTTCGTCGGTCGACCTCTTCCGAAGGTCGTACAAGCTCGGGGATGGTACCAATCGATCCGCAGGACCCAAATTAGTCCAGATGCAACCACTTTCCAAGTCTCTCCGACCTTCACAAAAAAAGTTATTCAAGAATATCTCTTTCTCCTATGTGCTTTCATCCCTAACCCTAACCCTAACCCTTCCGAAAGTCGGAGAAGCTCAAGGATGGTACCGATCGATGCGCGCAACCCCATTTAGTGGGGGTAGAGCCTACTTGCAAGTCTCTCCGACCTTCACAAAAAAAGTTATTCAAGAATATCTCCTCAGATTTGGGGGAATTTCGTCGGTCGACCTCTTCCGAAGGTCGTACAAGCTCGGGGATGGTACCAATCGATCCGCAGGACCCAAATTAGTCCAGATGCAACCACTTTCCAAGTCTCTCCGACCTTCACAAAAAAAGTTATTCAAGAATATCTCTTTCTCCTATGTGCTTTCATCCCTAACCCTAACCCTAACCCTTCCGAAAGTCGGAGAAGCTCAAGGATGGTACCGATCGATGCGCGCTACCCCATTTAGTGGGGGTAGAGCCTACTTGCAAGTCTCTCCGACCTTCACAAAAAAAGTTATTCAAGAATATCTCTTTCTCCTATGTGCTTTCATCCCTAACCCTAACCCTAACCCTTCCGAAAGTCGGAGAAGCTCAAGGATGGTACCGATCGATGCGCGCAACCCCATTTAGTGGGGGTAGAGCCTACTTGCAAGTCTCTCCGACCTTCACAAAAAAAGTTATTCAAGAATATCTCCTCTGATTTGGGGGAATTTCGTCGGTCGACCTCTTCCGAAGGTCGTACAAGCTCGGGGATGGTACCAATCGATCCGCAGGACCCAAATTAGTCCAGATGCAACCACTTTCCAAGTCTCTCCGACCTTCACAAAAAAAGTTATTCAAGAATATCTCTTTCTCCTATGTGCTTTCATCCCTAACCCTAACCCTAACCCTTCCGAAAGTCGGAGAAGCTCAAGGATGGTACCGATCGATGCGCGCAACCCCATTTAGTGGGGGTAGAGCCTACTTGCAAGTCTCTCCGACCTTCACAAAAAAAGTTATTCAAGAATATCTCCTCAGATTTGGGGGAATTTCGTCGGTCGACCTCTTCCGAAGGTCGTACAAGCTCGGGGATGGTACCAATCGATCCGCAGGACCCAAATTAGTCCAGATGCAACCACTTTCCAAGTCTCTCCGACCTTCACAAAAAAAGTTATTCAAGAATATCTCTTTCTCCTATGTGCTTTCATCCCTAACCCTAACCCTTCCGAAAGTCGGAGAAGCTCAAGGATGGTACCGATCGATGCGCGCTACCCCATTTAGTGGGGGTAGAGCCTACTTGCAAGTCTCTCCGACCTTCACAAAAAAAGTTATTCAAGAATATCTCCTCAGATTTGGGGGAATTTCGTCGGTCGACCTCTTCCGAAGGTCGTACAAGCTCGGGGATGGTACCAATCGATCCGCAGGACCCAAATTAGTCCAGATGCAACCACTTTCCAAGTCTCTCCGACCTTCACAAAAAAAGTTATTCAAGAATATCTCTTTCTCCTATGTGCTTTCATCCCTAACCCTAACCCTAACCCTTCCGAAAGTCAGAGAAGCTCAAGGATGGTACCGATCGATGCGCGCTACCCCATTTAGTGGGGGCAGAGCCTACTTGCAAGTCTCTCCGACCTTCACAAAAAAAGTTATTCAAGAATATCTCTTTCTCCTATGTGCTTTCATCCCTAACCCTAACCCTAACCCTTCCGAAAGTCGGAGAAGCTCAAGGATGGTACCGATCGATGCGCGCTACCCCATTTAGTGGGGGTAGAGCCTACTTGCAAGTCTCTCCGACCTTCACAAAAAAAGTTATTCAAGAATATCTCTTTCTCCTATGTGCTTTCATCCCTAACCCTAACCCTAACCCTTCCGAAAGTCGGAGAAGCTCAAGGATGGTACCGATCGATGCGCGCTACCCCATTTAGTGGGGGTAGAGCCTACTTGCAAGTCTCTCCGACCTTCACAAAAAAAGTTATTCAAGAATATCTCTTTCTCCTATGTGCTTTCATCCCTAACCCTAACCCTAACCCTTCCGAAAGTCGGAGAAGCTCAAGGATGGTACCGATCGATGCGCGCAACCCCATTTAGTGGGGGTAGAGCCTACTTGCAAGTCTCTCCGACCTTCACAAAAAAAGTTATTCAAGAATATCTCCTCAGATTTGGGGGAATTTCGTCGGTCGACCTCTTCCGAAGGTCGTACAAGCTCGGGGATGGTACCAATCGATCTGCAGGACCCAAATTAGTCCAGATGCAACCACTTTCCAAGTCTCTCCGACCTTCACAAAAAAAGTTATTCAAGAATATCTCTTTCTCCTATGTGCTTTCATCCCTAACCCTAACCCTAACCCTTCCGAAAGTCGGAGAAGCTCAAGGATGGTACCGATCGATGCGCGCTACCCCATTTAGTGGGGGTAGAGCCTACTTGCAAGTCTCTCCGACCTTCACAAAAAAAGTTATTCAAGAATATCTCTTTCTCCTATGTGCTTTCATCCCTAACCCTAACCCTAACCCTTCCGAAAGTCGGAGAAGCTCAAGGATGGTACCGATCGATGCGCGCAACCCCATTTAGTGGGGGTAGAGCCTACTTGCAAGTCTCTCCGACCTTCACAAAAAAAGTTATTCAAGAATATCTCCTCAGATTTGGGGGAATTTCGTCGGTCGACCTCTTCCGAAGGTCGTACAAGCTCGGGGATGGTACCAATCGATCCGCAGGACCCAAATTAGTCCAGATGCAACCACTTTCCAAGTCTCTCCGACCTTCACAAAAAAAGTTATTCAAGAATATCTCTTTCTCCTATGTGCTTTCATCCCTAACCCTAACCCTAACCCTTCCGAAAGTCGGAGAAGCTCAAGGATGGTACCGATCGATGCGCGCTACCCCATTTAGTGGGGGTAGAGCCTACTTGCAAGTCTCTCCGACCTTCACAAAAAAAGTTATTCAAGAATATCTCTTTCTCCTATGTGCTTTCATCCCTAACCCTAACCCTAACCCTTCCGAAAGTCGGAGAAGCTCAAGGATGGTACCGATCGATGCGCGCAACCCCATTTAGTGGGGGTAGAGCCTACTTGCAAGTCTCTCCGACCTTCACAAAAAAAGTTATTCAAGAATATCTCCTCAGATTTGGGGGAATTTCGTCGGTCGACCTCTTCCGAAGGTCGTACAAGCTCGGGGATGGTACCAATCGATCCGCAGGACCCAAATTAGTCCAGATGCAACCACTTTCCAAGTCTCTCCGACCTTCACAAAAAAAGTTATTCAAGAATATCTCTTTCTCCTATGTGCTTTCATCCCTAACCCTAACCCTAACCCTTCCGAAAGTCGGAGAAGCTCAAGGATGGTACCGATCGATGCGCGCTACCCCATTTAGTGGGGGTAGAGCCTACTTGCAAGTCTCTCCGACCTTCACAAAAAAAGTTATTCAAGAATATCTCTTTCTCCTATGTGCTTTCATCCCTAACCCTAACCCTAACCCTTCCGAAAGTCGGAGAAGCTCAAGGATGGTACCGATCGATGTGCGCTACCCCATTTAGTGGGGGTAGAGCCTACTTGCAAGTCTCTCCGACCTTCACAAAAAAAGTTATTCAAGAATATCTCCTCAGATTTGGGGGAATTTCGTCGGTCGACCTCTTCCGAAGGTTGTACAAGCTCGGGGATGGTACCAATCGATCCGCAGGACCCAAATTAGTCCAGATGCAACCACTTTCCAAGTCTCTCCGACCTTCACAAAAAAAGTTATTCAAGAATATCTCTTTCTCCTATGTGCTTTCATCCCTAACCCTAACCCTAACCCTTCCGAAAGTCGGAGAAGCTCAAGGATGGTACCGATCGATGCGCGCTACCCCATTTAGTGGGGGTAGAGCCTACTTGCAAGTCTCTCCGACCTTCAAAAAAAAAGTTATTCAAGAATATCTCTTTCTCCTATGTGCTTTCATCCCTAACCCTAACCCTAACCCTTCCGAAAGTCGGAGAAGCTCAAGGATGGTACCGATCGATGCCCGCAACCCCATTTAGTGGGGGTAGAGCCTACTTGCAAGTCTCTCCGACCTTCACAAAAAAAGTTATTCAAGAATATCTCCTCAGATTTGGGGGAATTTCGTCGGTCGACCTCTTCCGAAGGTCGTACAAGCTCGGGGATGGTACCAATCGATCCGCAGGACCCAAATTAGTCCAGATGCAACCACTTTCCAAGTCTCTCCGACCTTCACAAAAAAAGTTATTCAAGAATATCTCTTTCTCCTATGTGCTTTCATCCCTAACCCTAACCCTTCCGAAAGTCGGAGAAGCTCAAGGATGGTACCGATCGATGCGCGCTACCCCATTTAGTGGGGGTAGAGCCTACTTGCAAGTCTCTCCGACCTTCACAAAAAAAGTTATTCAAGAATATCTCTTTCTCCTATGTGCTTTCATCCCTAACCCTAACCCTAACCCTTCCGAAAGTCGGAGAAGCTCAAGGATGGTACCGATCGATGCGCGCTACCCCATTTAGTGGGGGTAGAGCCTACTTGCAAGTCTCTCCGACCTTCACAAAAAAAGTTATTCAAGAATATCTCTTTCTCCTATGTGCTTTCATCCCTAACCCTAACCCTAACCCTTCCGAAAGTCGGAGAAGCTCAAGGATGGTACCGATCGATGCGCGCAACCCCATTTAGTGGGGGTAGAGCCTACTTGCAAGTCTCTCCGACCTTCACAAAAAAAGTTATTCAAGAATATCTCCTCAGATTTGGGGGAATTTCGTCGGTCGACCTCTTCCGAAGGTCGTACAAGCTCGGGGATGGTACCAATCGATCTGCAGGACCCAAATTAGTCCAGATGCAACCACTTTCCAAGTCTCTCCGACCTTCACAAAAAAAGTTATTCAAGAATATCTCTTTCTCCTATGTGCTTTCATCCCTAACCCTAACCCTAACCCTTCCGAAAGTCGGAGAAGCTCAAGGATAGTACCGATCGATGCGCGCTACCCCATTTAGTGGGGGTAGAGCCTACTTGCAAGTCTCTCCGACCTTCACAAAAAAAGTTATTCAAGAATATCTCTTTCTCCTATGTGCTTTCATCCCTAACCCTAACCCTAACCCTTCCGAAAGTCGGAGAAGCTCAAGGATGGTACCGATCGATGCGCGCTACCCCATTTAGTGGGGGTAGAGCCTACTTGCAAGTCTCTCCGACCTTCACAAAAAAAGTTATTCAAGAATATCTCCTCAGATTTGGGGGAATTTCGTCGGTCGACCTCTTCCGAAGGTCGTACAAGCTCGGGGATGGTACCAATCGATCCGCAGGACCCAAATTAGTCCAGATGCAACCACTTTCCAAGTCTCTCCGACCTTCACAAAAAAAGTTATTCAAGAATATCTCTTTCTCCTATGTGCTTTCATCCCTAACCCTAACCCTAACCCTTCCGAAAGTCGGAGAAGCTCAAGGATGGTACCGATCGATGCGCGCTACCCCATTTAGTGGGGGTAGAGCCTACTTGCAAGTCTCTCCGACCTTCATAAAAAAAGTTATTCAAGAATATCTCTTTCTCCTATGTGCTTTCATCCCTAACCCTAACCCTAACCCTTCCGAAAGTCGGAGAAGCTCAAGGATGGTACCGATCGATGCCCGCAACCCCATTTAGTGGGGGTAGAGCCTACTTGCAAGTCTCTCCGACCTTCACAAAAAAAGTTATTCAAGAATATCTCCTCAGATTTGGGGGAATTTCGTCGGTCGACCTCTTCCGAAGGTCGTACAAGCTCGGGGATGGTACCAATCGATCCGCAGGACCCAAATTAGTCCAGATGCAACCACTTTCCAAGTCTCTCCGACCTTCACAAAAAAAGTTATTCAAGAATATCTCTTTCTCCTATGTGCTTTCATCCCTAACCCTAACCCTTCCGAAAGTCGGAGAAGCTCAAGGATGGTACCGATCGATGCGCGCTACCCCATTTAGTGGGGGTAGAGCCTACTTGCAAGTCTCTCCGACCTTCACAAAAAAAGTTATTCAAGAATATCTCTTTCTCCTATGTGCTTTCATCCCTAACCCTAACCCTAACCCTTCCGAAAGTCGGAGAAGCTCAAGGATGGTACCGATCGATGCGCGCTACCCCATTTAGTGGGGGTAGAGCCTACTTGCAAGTCTCTCCGACCTTCACAAAAAAAGTTATTCAAGAATATCTCTTTCTCCTATGTGCTTTCATCCCTAACCCTAACCCTAACCCTTCCGAAAGTCGGAGAAGCTCAAGGATGGTACCGATCGATGCGCGCAACCCCATTTAGTGGGGGTAGAGCCTACTTGCAAGTCTCTCCGACCTTCACAAAAAAAGTTATTCAAGAATATCTCCTCAGATTTGGGGGAATTTCGTCGGTCGACCTCTTCCGAAGGTCGTACAAGCTCGGGGATGGTACCAATCGATCTGCAGGACCCAAATTAGTCCAGATGCAACCACTTTCCAAGTCTCTCCGACCTTCACAAAAAAAGTTATTCAAGAATATCTCTTTCTCCTATGTGCTTTCATCCCTAACCCTAACCCTAACCCTTCCGAAAGTCGGAGAAGCTCAAGGATGGTACCGATCGATGCGCGCTACCCCATTTAGTGGGGGTAGAGCCTACTTGCAAGTCTCTCCGACCTTCACAAAAAAAGTTATTCAAGAATATCTCTTTCTCCTATGTGCTTTCATCCCTAACCCTAACCCTAACCCTTCCGAAAGTCGGAGAAGCTCAAGGATTGTACCGATCGATGCGCGCAACCCCATTTAGTGGGGGTAGAGCCTACTTGCAAGTCTCTCCGACCTTCACAAAAAAAGTTATTCAAGAATATCTCCTCAGATTTGGGGGAATTTCGTCGGTCGACCTCTTCCGAAGGTCGTACAAGCTCGGGGATGGTACCAATCGATCCGCAGGACCCAAATTAGTCCAGATGCAACCACTTTCCAAGTCTCTCCGACCTTCACAAAAAAAGTTATTCAAGAATATCTCTTTCTCCTATGTGCTTTCATCCCTAACCCTAACCCTAACCCTTCCGAAAGTCGGAGAAGCTCAAGGATGGTACCGATCGATGCGCGCTACCCCATTTAGTGGGGGTAGAGCCTACTTGCAAGTCTCTCCGACCTTCACAAAAAAAGTTATTCAAGAATATCTCTTTCTCCTATGTGCTTTCATCCCTAACCCTAACCCTAACCCTTCCGAAAGTCGGAGAAGCTCAAGGATGGTACCGATCGATGCGCGCTACCCCATTTAGTGGGGGTAGAGCCTACTTGCAAGTCTCTCCGACCTTCACAAAAAAAGTTATTCAAGAATATCTCCTCAGATTTGGGGGAATTTCGTCGGTCGACCTCTTCCGAAGGTCGTACAAGCTCGGGGATGGTACCAATCGATCCGCAGGACCCAAATTAGTCCAGATGCAACCACTTTCCAAGTCTCTCCGACCTTCACAAAAAAACTTATTCAAGATTATCTCTTTCTCCTATGTGCTTTCATCCCTAACCCTAACCCTAACCCTTCCGAAAGTCGGAGAAGCTCAAGGATGGTACCGATCGATGCGCGCTACCCCATTTAGTGGGGGTAGAGCCTACTTGCAAGTCTCTCCGACCTTCACAAAAAAAGTTATTCAAGAATATCTCTTTCTCCTATGTGCTTTCATCCCTAACCCTAACCCTAACCCTTCCGAAAGTCGGAGAAGCTCAAGGATGGTACCGATCGATGCGCGCAACCCCATTTAGTGGGGGTAGAGCCTACTTGCAAGTCTCTCCGACCTTCACAAAAAAAGTTATTCAAGAATATCTCCTCAGATTTGGGGGAATTTCGTCGGTCGACCTCTTCCGAAGGTCGTACAAGCTCGGGGATGGTACCAATCGATCCGCAGGACCCAAATTAGTCCAGATGCAACCACTTTCCAAGTCTCTCCGACCTTCACAAAAAAAGTTATTCAAGAATATCTCTTTCTCCTATGTGCTTTCATCCCTAACCCTAACCCTTCCGAAAGTCGGAGAAGCTCAAGGATGGTACCGATCGATGCGCGCTACCCCATTTAGTGGGGGTAGAGCCTACTTGCAAGTCTCTCCGACCTTCACAAAAAAAGTTATTCAAGAATATCTCCTCAGATTTGGGGGAATTTCGTCGGTCGACCTCTTCCGAAGGTCGTACAAGCTCGGGGATGGTACCAATCGATCTGCAGGACCCAAATTAGTCCAGATGCAACCACTTTCCAAGTCTCTCCGACCTTCACAAAAAAAGTTATTCAAGAATATCTCTTTCTCCTATGTGCTTTCATCCCTAACCCTAACCCTAACCCTTCCGAAAGTCAGAGAAGCTCAAGGATGGTACCGATCGATGCGCGCTACCCCATTTAGTGGGGGCAGAGCCTACTTGCAAGTCTCTCCGACCTTCACAAAAAAAGTTATTCAAGAATATCTCTTTCTCCTATGTGCTTTCATCCCTAACCCTAACCCTAACCCTTCCGAAAGTCGGAGAAGCTCAAGGATGGTACCGATCGATGCGCGCTACCCCATTTAGTGGGGGTAGAGCCTACTTGCAAGTCTCTCCGACCTTCACAAAAAAAGTTATTCAAGAATATCTCTTTCTCCTATGTGCTTTCATCCCTAACCCTAACCCTAACCCTTCCGAAAGTCGGAGAAGCTCAAGGATGGTACCGATCGATGCGCGCTACCCCATTTAGTGGGGGTAGAGCCTACTTGCAAGTCTCTCCGACCTTCACAAAAAAAGTTATTCAAGAATATCTCTTTCTCCTATGTGCTTTCATCCCTAACCCTAACCCTAACCCTTCCGAAAGTCGGAGAAGCTCAAGGATGGTACCGATCGATGCGCGCAACCCCATTTAGTGGGGGTAGAGCCTACTTGCAAGTCTCTCCGACCTTCACAAAAAAAGTTATTCAAGAATATCTCCTCAGATTTGGGGGAATTTCGTCGGTCGACCTCTTCCGAAGGTCGTACAAGCTCGGGGATGGTACCAATCGATCCGCAGGACCCAAATTAGTCCAGATGCAACCACTTTCCAAGTCTCTCCGACCTTCACAAAAAAAGTTATTCAAGAATATCTCTTTCTCCTATGTGCTTTCATCCCTAACCCTAACCCTAACCCTTCCGAAAGTCGGAGAAGCTCAAGGATGGTACCGATCGATGCGCGTTACCCCATTTAGTGGGGGTAGAGCCTACTTGCAAGTCTCTCCGACCTTCACAAAAAAAGTTATTCAAGAATATCTCTTTCTCCTATGTGCTTTCATCCCTAACCCTAACCCTAACCCTTCCGAAAGTCGGAGAAGCTCAAGGATGGTACCGATCGATGCGCGCAACCCAATTTAGTGGGGGTAGAGCCTACTTGCAAGTCTCTCCGACCTTCACAAAAAAAGTTATTCAAGAATATCTCCTCAGATTTGGGGGAATTTCGTCGGTCGACCTCTTCCGAAGGTCGTACAAGCTCGGGGATGGTACCAATCGATCCGCAGGACCCAAATTAGTCCAGATGCAACCACTTTCCAAGTCTCTCCGACCTTCACAAAAAAAGTTATTCAAGAATATCTCTTTCTCCTATGTGCTTTCATCCCTAACCCTAACCCTTCCGAAAGTCGGAGAAGCTCAAGGATGGTACCGATCGATGTGCGCTACCCCATTTAGTGGGGGTAGAGCCTACTTGCAAGTCTCTCCGACCTTCACAAAAAAAGTTATTCAAGAATATCTCTTTCTCCTATGTGCTTTCATCCCTAACCCTAACCCTAACCCTTCCGAAAGTCGGAGAAGCTCAAGGATGGTACCGATCGATGCGCGCTACCCCATTTAGTGGGGGTAGAGCCTACTTGCAAGTCTCTCCGACCTTCACAAAAAAAGTTATTCAAGAATATCTCCTCAGATTTGGGGGAATTTCGTCGGTCGACCTCTTCCGAAGGTCGTACAAGCTCGGGGATGGTACCAATCGATCCGCAGGACCCAAATTAGTCCAGATGCAACCACTTTCCAAGTCTCTCCGACCTTCACAAAAAAAGTTATTCAAGAATATCTCTTTCTCCTATGTGCTTTCATCCCTAACCCTAACCCTAACCCTTCCGAAAGTCGGAGAAGCTCAAAGATGGTACCGATCGATGCGCGCTACCCCATTTAGTGGGGGTAGAGCCTACTTGCAAGTCTCTCCGACCTTCACAAAAAAAGTTATTCAAGAATATCTCTTTCTCCTATGTGCTTTCATCCCTAACCCTAACCCTAACCCTTCCGAAAGTCGGAGAAGCTCAAGGATGGTACCGATCGATGCGCGCAACCCCATTTAGTGGGGGTAGAGCCTACTTGCAAGTCTCTCCGACCTTCACAAAAAAAGTTATTCAAGAATATCTCCTCAGATTTGGGGGAATTTCGTCGGTCGACCTCTTCCGAAGGTCGTACAAGCTCGGGGATGGTACCAATCGATCCGCAGGACCCAAATTAGTCCAGATGCAACCACTTTCCAAGTCTCTCCGACCTTCACAAAAAAAGTTATTCAAGAATATCTCTTTCTCCTATGTGCTTTCATCCCTAACCCTAACCCTAACCCTTCCGAAAGTCGGAGAAGCTCAAGGATGGTACCGATCGATGCGCGCTACCCCATTTAGTGGGGGTAGAGCCTACTTGCAAGTCTCTCCGACCTTCACAAAAAAAGTTATTCAAGAATATCTCTTTCTCCTATGTGCTTTCATCCCTAACCCTAACCCTAACCCTTCCGAAAGTCGGAGAAGCTCAAGGATGGTACCGATCGATGCGCGCAACCCCATTTAGTGGGGGTAGAGCCTACTTGCAAGTCTCTCCGACCTTCACAAAAAAAGTTATTCAAGAATATCTCCTCAGATTTGGGGGAATTTCGTCGGTCGACCTCTTCCGAAGGTCGTACAAGCTCGGGGATGGTACCAATCGATCCGCAGGACCCAAATTAGTCCAGATGCAACCACTTTCCAAGTCTCTACGACCTTCACAAAAAAAGTTATTCAAGAATATCTCTTTCTCCTATGTGCTTTCATCCCTAACCCTAACCCTAACCCTTCCGAAAGTCGGAGAAGCTCAAGGATGGTACCGATCGATGCGCGCTACCCCATTTAGTGGGGGTAGAGCCTACTTGCAAGTCTCTCCGACCTTCACAAAAAAAGTTATTCAAGAATATCTCCTCAGATTTGGGGGAATTTCGTCGGTCGACCTCTTCCGAAGGTCGTACAAGCTCGGGGATGGTACCAATCGATCCGCAGGACCCAAATTAGTCCAGATGCAACCACTTTCCAAGTCTCTCCGACCTTCACAAAAAAACTTATTCAAGATTATCTCTTTCTCCTATGTGCTTTCATCCCTAACCCTAACCCTAACCCTTCCGAAAGTCGGAGAAGCTCAAGGATGGTACCGATCGATGCGCGCTACCCCATTTAGTGGGGGTAGAGCCTACTTGCAAGTCTCTCCGACCTTCACAAAAAAAGTTATTCAAGAATATCTCTTTCTCCTATGTGCTTTCATCCCTAACCCTAACCCTAACCCTTCCGAAAGTCGGAGAAGCTCAAGGATGGTACCGATCGATGCGCGCAACCCCATTTAGTGGGGGTAGAGCCTACTTGCAAGTCTCTCCGACCTTCACAAAAAAAGTTATTCAAGAATATCTCCTCAGATTTGGGGGAATTTCGTCGGTCGACCTCTTCCGAAGGTCGTACAAGCTCGGGGATGGTACCAATCGATCCGCAGGACCCAAATTAGTCCAGATGCAACCACTTTCCAAGTCTCTCCGACCTTCACAAAAAAAGTTATTCAAGAATATCTCTTTCTCCTATGTGCTTTCATCCCTAACCCTAACCCTTCCGAAAGTCGGAGAAGCTCAAGGATGGTACCGATCGATGCGCGCTACCCCATTTAGTGGGGGTAGAGCCTACTTGCAAGTCTCTCCGACCTTCACAAAAAAAGTTATTCAAGAATATCTCCTCAGATTTGGGGGAATTTCGTCGGTCGACCTCTTCCGAAGGTCGTACAAGCTCGGGGATGGTACCAATCGATCTGCAGGACCCAAATTAGTCCAGATGCAACCACTTTCCAAGTCTCTCCGACCTTCACAAAAAAAGTTATTCAAGAATATCTCTTTCTCCTATGTGCTTTCATCCCTAACCCTAACCCTAACCCTTCCGAAAGTCAGAGAAGCTCAAGGATGGTACCGATCGATGCGCGCTACCCCATTTAGTGGGGGCAGAGCCTACTTGCAAGTCTCTCCGACCTTCACAAAAAAAGTTATTCAAGAATATCTCTTTCTCCTATGTGCTTTCATCCCTAACCCTAACCCTAACCCTTCCGAAAGTCGGAGAAGCTCAAGGATGGTACCGATCGATGCGCGCTACCCCATTTAGTGGGGGTAGAGCCTACTTGCAAGTCTCTCCGACCTTCACAAAAAAAGTTATTCAAGAATATCTCTTTCTCCTATGTGCTTTCATCCCTAACCCTAACCCTAACCCTTCCGAAAGTCGGAGAAGCTCAAGGATGGTACCGATCGATGCGCGCTACCCCATTTAGTGGGGGTAGAGCCTACTTGCAAGTCTCTCCGACCTTCACAAAAAAAGTTATTCAAGAATATCTCTTTCTCCTATGTGCTTTCATCCCTAACCCTAACCCTAACCCTTCCGAAAGTCGGAGAAGCTCAAGGATGGTACCGATCGATGCGCGCAACCCCATTTAGTGGGGGTAGAGCCTACTTGCAAGTCTCTCCGACCTTCACAAAAAAAGTTATTCAAGAATATCTCCTCAGATTTGGGGGAATTTCGTCGGTCGACCTCTTCCGAAGGTCGTACAAGCTCGGGGATGGTACCAATCGATCCGCAGGACCCAAATTAGTCCAGATGCAACCACTTTCCAAGTCTCTCCGACCTTCACAAAAAAAGTTATTCAAGAATATCTCTTTCTCCTATGTGCTTTCATCCCTAACCCTAACCCTTCCGAAAGTCGGAGAAGCTCAAGGATGGTACCGATCGATGCGCGCTACCCCATTTAGTGGGGGTAGAGCCTACTTGCAAGTCTCTCCGACCTTCACAAAAAAAGTTATTCAAGAATATCTCTTTCTCCTATGTGCTTTCATCCCTAACCCTAACCCTAACCCTTCCGAAAGTCGGAGAAGCTCAAGGATGGTACCGATCGATGCACGCAACCCAATTTAGTGGGGGTAGAGCCTACTTGCAAGTCTCTCCGACCTTCACAAAAAAAGTTATTCAAGAATATCTCCTCAGATTTGGGGGAATTTCGTCGGTCGACCTCTTCCGAAGGTCGTACAAGCTCGGGGATGGTACCAATCGATCCGCAGGACCCAAATTAGTCCAGATGCAACCACTTTCCAAGTCTCTCCGACCTTCACAAAAAAAGTTATTCAAGAATATCTCTTTCTCCTATGTGCTTTCATCCCTAACCCTAACCCTTCCGAAAGTCGGAGAAGCTCAAGGATGGTACCGATCGATGCGCGCTACCCCATTTAGTGGGGGTAGAGCCTACTTGCAAGTCTCTCCGACCTTCACAAAAAAAGTTATTCAAGAATATCTCCTCAGATTTGGGGGAATTTCGTCGGTCGACCTCTTCCGAAGGTCGTACAAGCTCGGGGATGGTACCAATCGATCTGCAGGACCCAAATTAGTCCAGATGCAACCACTTTCCAAGTCTCTCCGACCTTCACAAAAAAAGTTATTCAAGAATATCTCTTTCTCCTATGTGCTTTCATCCCTAACCCTAACCCTAACCCTTCCGAAAGTCAGAGAAGCTCAAGGATGGTACCGATCGATGCGCGCTACCCCATTTAGTGGGGGCAGAGCCTACTTGCAAGTCTCTCCGACCTTCACAAAAAAAGTTATTCAAGAATATCTCTTTCTCCTATGTGCTTTCATCCCTAACCCTAACCCTAACCCTTCCGAAAGTCGGAGAAGCTCAAGGATGGTACCGATCGATGCGCGCTACCCCATTTAGTGGGGGTAGAGCCTACTTGCAAGTCTCTCCGACCTTCACAAAAAAAGTTATTCAAGAATATCTCTTTCTCCTATGTGCTTTCATCCCTAACCCTAACCCTAACCCTTCCGAAAGTCGGAGAAGCTCAAGGATGGTACCGATCGATGCGCGCTACCCCATTTAGTGGGGGTAGAGCCTACTTGCAAGTCTCTCCGACCTTCACAAAAAAAGTTATTCAAGAATATCTCTTTCTCCTATGTGCTTTCATCCCTAACCCTAACCCTAACCCTTCCGAAAGTCGGAGAAGCTCAAGGATGGTACCGATCGATGCGCGCAACCCCATTTAGTGGGGGTAGAGCCTACTTGCAAGTCTCTCCGACCTTCACAAAAAAAGTTATTCAAGAATATCTCCTCAGATTTGGGGGAATTTCGTCGGTCGACCTCTTCCGAAGGTCGTACAAGCTCGGGGATGGTACCAATCGATCCGCAGGACCCAAATTAGTCCAGATGCAACCACTTTCCAAGTCTCTCCGACCTTCACAAAAAAAGTTATTCAAGAATATCTCTTTCTCCTATGTGCTTTCATCCCTAACCCTAACCCTTCCGAAAGTCGGAGAAGCTCAAGGATGGTACCGATCGATGCGCGCTACCCCATTTAGTGGGGGTAGAGCCTACTTGCAAGTCTCTCCGACCTTCACAAAAAAAGTTATTCAAGAATATCTCTTTCTCCTATGTGCTTTCATCCCTAACCCTAACCCTAACCCTTCCGAAAGTCGGAGAAGCTCAAGGATGGTACCGATCGATGCACGCAACCCAATTTAGTGGGGGTAGAGCCTACTTGCAAGTCTCTCCGACCTTCACAAAAAAAGTTATTCAAGAATATCTCCTCAGATTTGGGGGAATTTCGTCGGTCGACCTCTTCCGAAGGTCGTACAAGCTCGGGGATGGTACCAATCGATCCGCAGGACCCAAATTAGTCCAGATGCAACCACTTTCCAAGTCTCTCCGACCTTCACAAAAAAAGTTATTCAAGAATATCTCTTTCTCCTATGTGCTTTCATCCCTAACCCTAACCCTTCCGAAAGTCGGAGAAGCTCAAGGATGGTACCGATCGATGTGCGCTACCCCATTTAGTGGGGGTAGAGCCTACTTGCAAGTCTCTCCGACCTTCACAAAAAAAGTTATTCAAGAATATCTCTTTCTCCTATGTGCTTTCATCCCTAACCCTAACCCTAACCCTTCCGAAAGTCGGAGAAGCTCAAGGATGGTACCGATCGATGCGCGCTACCCCATTTAGTGGGGGTAGAGCCTACTTGCAAGTCTCTCCGACCTTCACAAAAAAAGTTATTCAAGAATATCTCCTCAGATTTGGGGGAATTTCGTCGGTCGACCTCTTCCGAAGGTCGTACAAGCTCGGGGATGGTACCAATCGATCCGCAGGACCCAAATTAGTCCAGATGCAACCACTTTCCAAGTCTCTCCGACCTTCACAAAAAAAGTTATTCAAGAATATCTCTTTCTCCTATGTGCTTTCATCCCTAACCCTAACCCTAACCCTTCCGAAAGTCGGAGAAGCTCAAGGATGGTACCGATCGATGCGCGCTACCCCATTTAGTGGGGGTAGAGCCTACTTGCAAGTCTCTCCGACCTTCACAAAAAAAGTTATTCAAGAATATCTCTTTCTCCTATGTGCTTTCATCCCTAACCCTAACCCTAACCCTTCCGAAAGTCGGAGAAGCTCAAGGATGGTACCGATCGATGCGCGCAACCCCATTTAGTGGGGGTAGAGCCTACTTGCAAGTCTCTCCGACCTTCACAAAAAAAGTTATTCAAGAATATCTCCTCAGATTTGGGGGAATTTCGTCGGTCGACCTCTTCCGAAGGTCGTACAAGCTCGGGGATGGTACCAATCGATCCGCAGGACCCAAATTAGTCCAGATGCAACCACTTTCCAAGTCTCTCCGACCTTCACAAAAAAAGTTATTCAAGAATATCTCTTTCTCCTATGTGCTTTCATCCCTAACCCTAACCCTAACCCTTACGAAAGTCGGAGAAGCTCAAGGATGGTACCGATCGATGCGCGCTACCCCATTTAGTGGGGGTAGAGCCTACTTGCAAGTCTCTCCGACCTTCACAAAAAAAGTTATTCAAGAATATCTCTTTCTCCTATGTGCTTTCATCCCTAACCCTAACCCTAACCCTTCCGAAAGTCGGAGAAGCTCAAGGATGGTACCGATCGATGCGCGCAACCCCATTTAGTGGGGGTAGAGCCTACTTGCAAGTCTCTCCGACCTTCACAAAAAAAGTTATTCAAGAATATCTCCTCAGATTTGGGGGAATTTCGTCGGTCGACCTCTTCCGAAGGTCGTACAAGCTCGGGGATGGTACCAATCGATCCGCAGGACCCAAATTAGTCCAGATGCAACCACTTTCCAAGTCTCTCCGACCTTCACAAAAAAAGTTATTCAAGAATATCTCTTTCTCCTATGTGCTTTCATCCCTAACCCTAACCCTAACCCTTCCGAAAGTCGGAGAAGCTCAAGGATGGTACCGATCGATGCGCGCTACCCCATTTAGTGGGGGTAGAGCCTACTTGCAAGTCTCTCCGACCTTCACAAAAAAAGTTATTCAAGAATATCTCTTTCTCCTATGTGCTTTCATCCCTAACCCTAACCCTAACCCTTCCGAAAGTCGGAGAAGCTCAAGGATGGTACCGATCGATGCGCGCAACCCCATTTAGTGGGGGTAGAGCCTACTTGCAAGTCTCTCCGACCTTCACAAAAAAAGTTATTCAAGAATATCTCCTCAGATTTGGGGGAATTTCGTCGGTCGACCTCTTCCGAAGGTCGTACAAGCTCGGGGATGGTACCAATCGATCCGCAGGACCCAAATTAGTCCAGATGCAACCACTTTCCAAGTCTCTACGACCTTCACAAAAAAAGTTATTCAAGAATATCTCTTTCTCCTATGTGCTTTCATCCCTAACCCTAACCCTAACCCTTCCGAAAGTCGGAGAAGCTCAAGGATGGTACCGATCGATGCGCGCTACCCCATTTAGTGGGGGTAGAGCCTACTTGCAAGTCTCTCCGCCCTTCACAAAAAAAGTTATTCAAGAATATCTCCTCAGATTTGGGGGAATTTCGTCGGTCGACCTCTTCCGAAGGTCGTACAAGCTCGGGGATGGTACCAATCGATCCGCAGGACCCAAATTAGTCCAGATGCAACCACTTTCCAAGTCTCTCCGACCTTCACAAAAAAACTTATTCAAGATTATCTCTTTCTCCTATGTGCTTTCATCCCTAACCCTAACCCTAACCCTTCCGAAAGTCGGAGAAGCTCAAGGATGGTACCGATCGATGCGCGCTACCCCATTTAGTGGGGGTAGAGCCTACTTGCAAGTCTCTCCGACCTTCACAAAAAAAGTTATTCAAGAATATCTCTTTCTCCTATGTGCTTTCATCCCTAACCCTAACCCTAACCCTTCCGAAAGTCGGAGAAGCTCAAGGATGGTACCGATCGATGCGCGCAACCCCATTTAGTGGGGGTAGAGCCTACTTGCAAGTCTCTCCGACCTTCACAAAAAAAGTTATTCAAGAATATCTCCTCAGATTTGGGGGAATTTCGTCGGTCGACCTCTTCCGAAGGTCGTACAAGCTCGGGGATGGTACCAATCGATCCGCAGGACCCAAATTAGTCCAGATGCAACCACTTTCCAAGTCTCTCCGACCTTCACAAAAAAAGTTATTCAAGAATATCTCTTTCTCCTATGTGCTTTCATCCCTAACCCTAACCCTTCCGAAAGTCGGAGAAGCTCAAGGATGGTACCGATCGATGCGCGCTACCCCATTTAGTGGGGGTAGAGCCTACTTGCAAGTCTCTCCGACCTTCACAAAAAAAGTTATTCAAGAATATCTCCTCAGATTTGGGGGAATTTCGTCGGTCGACCTCTTCCGAAGGTCGTACAAGCTCGGGGATGGTACCAATCGATCTGCAGGACCCAAATTAGTCCAGATGCAACCACTTTCCAAGTCTCTCCGACCTTCACAAAAAAAGTTATTCAAGAATATCTCTTTCTCCTATGTGCTTTCATCCCTAACCCTAACCCTAACCCTTCCGAAAGTCAGAGAAGCTCAAGGATGGTACCGATCGATGCGCGCTACCCCATTTAGTGGGGGCAGAGCCTACTTGCAAGTCTCTCCGACCTTCACAAAAAAAGTTATTCAAGAATATCTCTTTCTCCTATGTGCTTTCATCCCTAACCCTAACCCTAACCCTTCCGAAAGTCGGAGAAGCTCAAGGATGGTACCGATCGATGCGCGCTACCCCATTTAGTGGGGGTAGAGCCTACTTGCAAGTCTCTCCGACCTTCACAAAAAAAGTTATTCAAGAATATCTCTTTCTCCTATGTGCTTTCATCCCTAACCCTAACCCTAACCCTTCCGAAAGTCGGAGAAGCTCAAGGATGGTACCGATCGATGCGCGCTACCCCATTTAGTGGGGGTAGAGCCTACTTGCAAGTCTCTCCGACCTTCACAAAAAAAGTTATTCAAGAATATCTCTTTCTCCTATGTGCTTTCATCCCTAACCCTAACCCTAACCCTTCCGAAAGTCGGAGAAGCTCAAGGATGGTACCGATCGATGCGCGCAACCCCATTTAGTGGGGGTAGAGCCTACTTGCAAGTCTCTCCGACCTTCACAAAAAAAGTTATTCAAGAATATCTCCTCAGATTTGGGGGAATTTCGTCGGTCGACCTCTTCCGAAGGTCGTACAAGCTCGGGGATGGTACCAATCGATCCGCAGGACCCAAATTAGTCCAGATGCAACCACTTTCCAAGTCTCTCCGACCTTCACAAAAAAAGTTATTCAAGAATATCTCTTTCTCCTATGTGCTTTCATCCCTAACCCTAACCCTAACCCTTCCGAAAGTCGGAGAAGCTCAAGGATGGTACCGATCGATGCGCGCAACCCCATTTAGTGGGGGTAGAGCCTACTTGCAAGTCTCTCCGACCTTCACAAAAAAAGTTATTCAAGAATATCTCCTCAGATTTGGGGGAATTTCGTCGGTCGACCTCTTCCGAAGGTCGTACAAGCTCGGGGATGGTACCAATCGATCCGCAGGACCCAAATTAGTCCAGATGCAACCACTTTCCAAGTCTCTCCGACCTTCACAAAAAAAGTTATTCAAGAATATCTCTTTCTCCTATGTGCTTTCATCCCTAACCCTAACCCTAACCCTTCCGAAAGTCGGAGAAGCTCAAGGATGGTACCGATCGATGCGCGCTACCCCATTTAGTGGGGGTAGAGCCTACTTGCAAGTCTCTCCGACCTTCACAAAAAAAGTTATTCAAGAATATCTCTTTCTCCTATGTGCTTTCATCCCTAACCCTAACCCTAACCCTTCCGAAAGTCGGAGAAGCTCAAGGATGGTACCGATCGATGCGCGCAACCCCATTTAGTGGGGGTAGAGCCTACTTGCAAGTCTCTCCGACCTTCACAAAAAAAGTTATTCAAGAATATCTCCTCAGATTTGGGGGAATTTCGTCGGTCGACCTCTTCCGAAGGTCGTACAAGCTCGGGGATGGTACCAATCGATCCGCAGGACCCAAATTAGTCCAGATGCAACCACTTTCCAAGTCTCTACGACCTTCACAAAAAAAGTTATTCAAGAATATCTCTTTCTCCTATGTGCTTTCATCCCTAACCCTAACCCTAACCCTTCCGAAAGTCGGAGAAGCTCAAGGATGGTACCGATCGATGCGCGCTACCCCATTTAGTGGGGGTAGAGCCTACTTGCAAGTCTCTCCGACCTTCACAAAAAAAGTTATTCAAGAATATCTCCTCAGATTTGGGGGAATTTCGTCGGTCGACCTCTTCCGAAGGTCGTACAAGCTCGGGGATGGTACCAATCGATCCGCAGGACCCAAATTAGTCCAGATGCAACCACTTTCCAAGTCTCTCCGACCTTCACAAAAAAACTTATTCAAGATTATCTCTTTCTCCTATGTGCTTTCATCCCTAACCCTAACCCTAACCCTTCCGAAAGTCGGAGAAGCTCAAGGATGGTACCGATCGATGCGCGCTACCCCATTTAGTGGGGGTAGAGCCTACTTGCAAGTCTCTCCGACCTTCACAAAAAAAGTTATTCAAGAATATCTCCTCAGATTTGGGGGAATTTCGTCGGTCGACCTCTTCCGAAGGTCGTACAAGCTCGGGGATGGTACCAATCGATCCGCAGGACCCAAATTAGTCCAGATGCAACCACTTTCCAAGTCTCTACGACCTTCACAAAAAAAGTTATTCAAGAATATCTCTTTCTCCTATGTGCTTTCATCCCTAACCCTAACCCTAACCCTTCCGAAAGTCGGAGAAGCTCAAGGATGGTACCGATCGATGCGCGCTACCCCATTTAGTGGGGGTAGAGCCTACTTGCAAGTCTCTCCGACCTTCACAAAAAAAGTTATTCAAGAATATCTCCTCAGATTTGGGGGAATTTCGTCGGTCGACCTCTTCCGAAGGTCGTACAAGCTCGGGGATGGTACCAATCGATCCGCAGGACCCAAATTAGTCCAGATGCAACCACTTTCCAAGTCTCTCCGACCTTCACAAAAAAAGTTATTCAAGAATATCTCTTTCTCCTATGTGCTTTCATCCCTAACCCTAACCCTTCCGAAAGTCGGAGAAGCTCAAGGATGGTACCGATCGATGCGCGCTACCCCATTTAGTGGGGGTAGAGCCTACTTGCAAGTCTCTCCGACCTTCACAAAAAAAGTTATTCAAGAATATCTCCTCAGATTTGGGGGAATTTCGTCGGTCGACCTCTTCCGAAGGTCGTACAAGCTCGGGGATGGTACCAATCGATCTGCAGGACCCAAATTAGTCCAGATGCAACCACTTTCCAAGTCTCTCCGACCTTCACAAAAAAAGTTATTCAAGAATATCTCTTTCTCCTATGTGCTTTCATCCCTAACCCTAACCCTAACCCTTCCGAAAGTCAGAGAAGCTCAAGGATGGTACCGATCGATGCGCGCTACCCCATTTAGTGGGGGCAGAGCCTACTTGCAAGTCTCTCCGACCTTCACAAAAAAAGTTATTCAAGAATATCTCTTTCTCCTATGTGCTTTCATCCCTAACCCTAACCCTAACCCTTCCGAAAGTCGGAGAAGCTCAAGGATGGTACCGATCGATGCGCGCTACCCCATTTAGTGGGGGTAGAGCCTACTTGCAAGTCTCTCCGACCTTCACAAAAAAAGTTATTCAAGAATATCTCTTTCTCCTATGTGCTTTCATCCCTAACCCTAACCCTAACCCTTCCGAAAGTCGGAGAAGCTCAAGGATGGTACCGATCGATGCGCGCTACCCCATTTAGTGGGGGTAGAGCCTACTTGCAAGTCTCTCCGACCTTCACAAAAAAAGTTATTCAAGAATATCTCTTTCTCCTATGTGCTTTCATCCCTAACCCTAACCCTAACCCTTCCGAAAGTCGGAGAAGCTCAAGGATGGTACCGATCGATGCGCGCAACCCCATTTAGTGGGGGTAGAGCCTACTTGCAAGTCTCTCCGACCTTCACAAAAAAAGTTATTCAAGAATATCTCCTCAGATTTGGGGGAATTTCGTCGGTCGACCTCTTCCGAAGGTCGTACAAGCTCGGGGATGGTACCAATCGATCCGCAGGACCCAAATTAGTCCAGATGCAACCACTTTCCAAGTCTCTCCGACCTTCACAAAAAAAGTTATTCAAGAATATCTCTTTCTCCTATGTGCTTTCATCCCTAACCCTAACCCTAACCCTTCCGAAAGTCGGAGAAGCTCAAGGATGGTACCGATCGATGCGCGCAACCCCATTTAGTGGGGGTAGAGCCTACTTGCAAGTCTCTCCGACCTTCACAAAAAAAGTTATTCAAGAATATCTCCTCAGATTTGGGGGAATTTCGTCGGTCGACCTCTTCCGAAGGTCGTACAAGCTCGGGGATGGTACCAATCGATCCGCAGGACCCAAATTAGTCCAGATGCAACCACTTTCCAAGTCTCTCCGACCTTCACAAAAAAAGTTATTCAAGAATATCTCTTTCTCCTATGTGCTTTCATCCCTAACCCTAACCCTAACCCTTACGAAAGTCGGAGAAGCTCAAGGATGGTACCGATCGATGCGCGCTACCCCATTTAGTGGGGGTAGAGCCTACTTGCAAGTCTCTCCGACCTTCACAAAAAAAGTTATTCAAGAATATCTCTTTCTCCTATGTGCTTTCATCCCTAACCCTAACCCTAACCCTTCCGAAAGTCGGAGAAGCTCAAGGATGGTACCGATCGATGCGCGCAACCCCATTTAGTGGGGGTAGAGCCTACTTGCAAGTCTCTCCGACCTTCACAAAAAAAGTTATTCAAGAATATCTCCTCAGATTTGGGGGAATTTCGTCGGTCGACCTCTTCCGAAGGTCGTACAAGCTCGGGGATGGTACCAATCGATCCGCAGGACCCAAATTAGTCCAGATGCAACCACTTTCCAAGTCTCTACGACCTTCACAAAAAAAGTTATTCAAGAATATCTCTTTCTCCTATGTGCTTTCATCCCTAACCCTAACCCTAACCCTTCCGAAAGTCGGAGAAGCTCAAGGATGGTACCGATCGATGCGCGCTACCCCATTTAGTGGGGGTAGAGCCTACTTGCAAGTCTCTCCGACCTTCACAAAAAAAGTTATTCAAGAATATCTCTTTCTCCTATGTGCTTTCATCCCTAACCCTAACCCTAACCCTTCCGAAAGTCGGAGAAGCTCAAGGATGGTACCGATCGATGCGCGCAACCCCATTTAGTGGGGGTAGAGCCTACTTGCAAGTCTCTCCGACCTTCACAAAAAAAGTTATTCAAGAATATCTCCTCAGATTTGGGGGAATTTCGTCGGTCGACCTCTTCCGAAGGTCGTACAAGCTCGGGGATGGTACCAATCGATCTGCAGGACCCAAATTAGTCCAGATGCAACCACTTTCCAAGTCTCTCCGACCTTCACAAAAAAAGTTATTCAAGAATATCTCTTTCTCCTATGTGCTTTCATCCCTAACCCTAACCCTAACCCTTCCGAAAGTCGGAGAAGCTCAAGGATGGTACCGATCGATGCGCGCTACCCCATTTAGTGGGGGTAGAGCCTACTTGCAAGTCTCTCCGACCTTCACAAAAAAAGTTATTCAAGAATATCTCTTTCTCCTATGTGCTTTCATCCCTAACCCTAACCCTAACCCTTCCGAAAGTCGGAGAAGCTCAAGGATGGTACCGATCGATGCGCGCAACCCAATTTAGTGGGGGTAGAGCCTACTTGCAAGTCTCTCCGACCTTCACAAAAAAAGTTATTCAAGAATATCTCCTCAGATTTGGGGGAATTTCGTCGGTCGACCTCTTCCGAAGGTCGTACAAGCTCGGGGATGGTACCAATCGATCCGCAGGACCCAAATTAGTCCAGATGCAACCACTTTCCAAGTCTCTCCGACCTTCACAAAAAAAGTTATTCAAGAATATCTCTTTCTCCTATGTGCTTTCATCCCTAACCCTAACCCTAACCCTTCCAAAAGTCGGAGAAGCTCAAGGATGGTACCGATCGATGTGCGCTACCCCATTTAGTGGGGGTAGAGCCTACTTGCAAGTCTCTCCGACCTTCACAAAAAAAGTTATTCAAGAATATCTCTTTCTCCTATGTGCTTTCATCCCTAACCCTAACCCTAACCCTTCCGAAAGTCGGAGAAGCTCAAGGATGGTACCGATCGATGCGCGCTACCCCATTTAGTGGGGGTAGAGCCTACTTGCAAGTCTCTCCGACCTTCACAAAAAAAGTTATTCAAGAATATCTCCTCAGATTTGGGGGAATTTCGTCGGTCGACCTCTTCCGAAGGTCGTACAAGCTCGGGGATAGTACCAATCGATCCGCAGGACCCAAATTAGTCCAGATGCAACCACTTTCCAAGTCTCTCCGACCTTCACAAAAAAAGTTATTCAAGAATATCTCTTTCTCCTATGTGCTTTCATCCCTAACCCTAACCCTAACCCTTCCGAAAGTCGGAGAAGCTCAAGGATGGTACCGATCGATGCGCGCTACCCCATTTAGTGGGGGTAGAGCCTACTTGCAAGTCTCTCCGACCTTCACAAAAAAAGTTATTCAAGAATATCTCTTTCTCCTATGTGCTTTCATCCCTAACCCTAACCCTAACCCTTCCGAAAGTCGGAGAAGCTCAAGGATGGTACCGATCGATGCGCGCAACCCCATTTAGTGGGGGTAGAGCCTACTTGCAAGTCTCTCCGACCTTCACAAAAAAAGTTATTCAAGAATATCTCCTCAGATTTGGGGGAATTTCGTCGGTCGACCTCTTCCGAAGGTCGTACAAGCTCGGGGATGGTACCAATCGATCCGCAGGACCCAAATTAGTCCAGATGCAACCACTTTCCAAGTCTCTACGACCTTCACAAAAAAAGTTATTCAAGAATATCTCTTTCTCCTATGTGCTTTCATCCCTAACCCTAACCCTAACCCTTCCGAAAGTCGGAGAAGCTCAAGGATGGTACCGATCGATGCGCGCTACCCCATTTAGTGGGGGTAGAGCCTACTTGCAAGTCTCTCCGACCTTCACAAAAAAAGTTATTCAAGAATATCTCTTTCTCCTATGTGCTTTCATCCCTAACCCTAACCCTAACCCTTCCGAAAGTCGGAGAAGCTCAAGGATGGTACCGATCGATGCGCGCTACCCCATTTAGTGGGGGTAGAGCCTACTTGCAAGTCTCTCCGACCTTCACAAAAAAAGTTATTCAAGAATATCTCCTCAGATTTGGGGGAATTTCGTCGGTCGACCTCTTCCGAAGGTCGTACAAGCTCGGGGATGGTACCAATCGATCCGCAGGACCCAAATTAGTCCAGATGCAACTACTTTCCAAGTCTCTCCGACCTTCACAAAAAAAGTTATTCAAGAATATCTCTTTCTCCTATGTGCTTTCATCCCTAACCCTAACCCTTCCGAAAGTCGGAGAAGCTCAAGGATGGTACCGATCGATGCGCACTACCCCATTTAGTGGGGGTAAAGCCTACTTGCAAGTCTCTCCGACCTTCACAAAAAAAGTTATTCAAGAATATCTCTTTCTCCTATGTGCTTTCATCCCTAACCCTAACCCTAACCCTTCCGAAAGTCGGAGAAGCTCAAGGATGGTACCGATCGATGCGCGCAACCCCATTTAGTGGGGGTAGAGCCTACTTGCAAGTCTCTCCGACCTTCACAAAAAAAGTTATTCAAGAATATCTCCTCAGATTTGGGGGAATTTCGTCGGTCGACCTCTTCCGAAGGTCGTACAAGCTCGGGGATGGTACCAATCGATCCGCAGGACCCAAATTAGTCCAGATGCAACCACTTTCCAAGTCTCTCCGACCTTCACAAAAAAAGTTATTCAAGAATATCTCTTTCTCCTATGTGCTTTCATCCCTAACCCTAACCCTAACCCTTCCGAAAGTCGGAGAAGCTCAAAGATGGTACCGATCGATGCGCGCTACCCCATTTAGTGGGGGTAGAGCCTACTTGCAAGTCTCTCCGACCTTCACAAAAAAAGTTATTCAAGAATATCTCTTTCTCCTATGTGCTTTCATCCCTAACCCTAACCCTAACCCTTCCGAAAGTCGGAGAAGCTCAAGGATGGTACCGATCGATGCGCGCTACCCCATTTAGTGGGGGTAGAGCCTACTTGAAAGTCTCTCCGACCTTCACAAAAAAAGTTATTCAAGAATATCTCCTCAGATTTGGGGGAATTTCGTCGGTCGACCTCTTCCAAAGGTCGTACAAGCTCGGGGATGGTACCAATCGATCCGCAGGACCCAAATTAGTCCAGATGCAACCACTTTCCAAGTCTCTCCGACCTTCACAAAAAAAGTTATTCAAGAATATCTCTTTCTCCTATGTGCTTTCATCCCTAACCCTAACCCTAACCCTTCCGAAAGTCGGAGAAGCTCAAGGATGGTACCGATCGATGCGCGCTACCCCATTTAGTGGGGGTAGAGCCTACTTGCAAGTCTCTCCGACCTTCACAAAAAAAGTTATTCAAGAATATCTCTTTCTCCTATGTGCTTTCATCCCTAACCCTAACCCTAACCCTTCCGAAAGTCGGAGAAGCTCAAGGATGGTACCGATCGATGCGCGCAACCCCATTTAGTGGGGGTAGAGCCTACTTGCAAGTCTCTCCGACCTTCACAAAAAAAGTTATTCAAGAATATCTCCTCAGATTTGGGGGAATTTCGTCGGTCGACCTCTTCCGAAGGTCGTACAAGCTCGGGGATGGTACCAATCGATCCGCAGGACCCAAATTAGTCCAGATGCAACCACTTTCCAAGTCTCTCCGACCTTCACAAAAAAAGTTATTCAAGAATATCTCTTTCTCCTATGTGCTTTCATCCCTAACCCTAACCCTAACCCTTCCGAAAGTCGGAGAAGCTCAAAGATGGTACCGATCGATGCGCGCTACCCCATTTAGTGGGGGTAGAGCCTACTTGCAAGTCTCTCCGACCTTCACAAAAAAAGTTATTCAAGAATATCTCCTCAGATTTGGGGGAATTTCGTCGGTCGACCTCTTCCGAAGGTCGTACAAGCTCGGGGATGGTACCAATCGATCTGCAGGACCCAAATTAGTCCAGATGCAACCACTTTCCAAGTCTCTCCGACCTTCACAAAAAAACTTATTCAAGAATATCTCTTTCTCCTATGTGCTTTCATCCCTAACCCTAACCCTAACCCTTCCGAAAGTCGGAGAAGCTCAAGGATGGTACCGATCGATGCGCGCTACCCCATTTAGTGGGGGTAGAGCCTACTTGCAAGTCTCTCCGACCTTCACAAAAAAAGTTATTCAAGAATATCTCTTTCTCCTATGTGCTTTCATCCCTAACCCTAACCCTAACCCTTCCGAAAGTCGGAGAAGCTCAAGGATGGTACCGATCGATGCGCGCAACCCCATTTAGTGGGGGTAGAGCCTACTTGCAAGTCTCTCCGACCTTCACAAAAAAAGTTATTCAAGAATATCTCCTCAGATTTGGGGGAATTTCGTCGGTCGACCTCTTCCGAAGGTCGTACAAGCTCGGGGATGGTACCAATCGATCCGCAGGACCCAAATTAGTCCAGATGCAACCACTTTCCAAGTCTCTCCGACCTTCACAAAAAAAGTTATTCAAGAATATCTCTTTCTCCTATGTGCTTTCATCCCTAACCCTAACCCTTCCGAAAGTCGGAGAAGCTCAAGGATGGTACCGATCGATGCGCGCTACCCCATTTAGTGGGGGTAGAGCCTACTTGCAAGTCTCTCCGACCTTCACAAAAAAAGTTATTCAAGAATATCTCCTCAGATTTGGGGGAATTTCGTCGGTCGACCTCTTCCGAAGGTCGTACAAGCTCGGGGATGGTACCAATCGATCTGCAGGACCCAAATTAGTCCAGATGCAACCACTTTCCAAGTCTCTCCGACCTTCACAAAAAAAGTTATTCAAGAATATCTCTTTGTCCTATGTGCTTTCATCCCTAACCCTAACCCTAACCCTTCCGAAAGTCAGAGAAGCTCAAGGATGGTACCGATCGATGCGCGCTACCCCATTTAGTGGGGGCAGAGCCTACTTGCAAGTCTCTCCGACCTTCACAAAAAAAGTTATTCAAGAATATCTCTTTCTCCTATGTGCTTTCATCCCTAACCCTAACCCTAACCCTTCCGAAAGTCGGAGAAGCTCAAGGATGGTACCGATCGATGCGCGCTACCCCATTTAGTGGGGGTAGAGCCTACTTGCAAGTCTCTCCGACCTTCACAAAAAAAGTTATTCAAGAATATCTCTTTCTCCTATGTGCTTTCATCCCTAACCCTAACCCTAACCCTTCCGAAAGTCGGAGAAGCTCAAGGATGGTACTGATCGATGCGCGCTACCCCATTTAGTGGGGGTAGAGCCTACTTGCAAGTCTCTCCGACCTTCACAAAAAAAGTTATTCAAGAATATCTCTTTCTCCTATGTGCTTTCATCCCTAACCCTAACCCTAACCCTTCCGAAAGTCGGAGAAGCTCAAGGATGGTACCGATCGATGCGCGCAACCCCATTTAGTGGGGGTAGAGCCTACTTGGAAGTCTCTCCGACCTTCACAAAAAAAGTTATTCAAGAATATCTCCTCAGATTTGGGGGAATTTCGTCGGTCGACCTCTTCCGAAGGTCGTACAAGCTCGGGGATGGTACCAATCGATCCGCAGGACCCAAATTAGTCCAGATGCAACCACTTTCCAAGTCTCTCCGACCTTCACAAAAAAAGTTATTCAAGAATATCTCTTTCTCCTATGTGCTTTCATCCCTAACCCTAACCCTAACCCTTCCGAAAGTCGGAGAAGCTCAAGGATGGTACCGATCGATGCGCGCTACCCCATTTAGTGGGGGTAGAGCCTACTTGCAAGTCTCTCCGACCTTCACAAAAAAAGTTATTCAAGAATATCTCTTTCTCCTATGTGCTTTCATCCCTAACCCTAACCCTAACCCTTCCGAAAGTCGGAGAAGCTCAAGGATGGTACCGATCGATGCGCGCAACCCCATTTAGTGGGGGTAGAGCCTACTTGCAAGTCTCTCCGACCTTCACAAAAAAAGTTATTCAAGAATATCTCCTCAGATTTGGGGGAATTTCGTCGGTCGACCTCTTCCGAAGGTCGTACAAGCTCGGGGATGGTACCAATCGATCCGCAGGACCCAAATTAGTCCAGATGCAACCACTTTCCAAGTCTCTCCGACCTTCACAAAAAAAGTTATTCAAGAATATCTCTTTCTCCTATGTGCTTTCATCCCTAACCCTAACCTTAACCCTTCCGAAAGTCGGAGAAGCTCAAGGATGGTACCGATCGATGCGCGCTACCCCATTTAGTGGGGGTATAGCCTACTTGCAAGTCTCTCCGACCTTCACAAAAAAAGTTATTCAAGAATATCTCTTTCTCCTATGTGCTTTCATCCCTAACCCTAACCCTAACCCTTCCGAAAGTCGGAGAAGCTCAAGGATGGTACCGATCGATGCGCGCTACCCCATTTAGTGGGGGTAGAGCCTACTTGCAAGTCTCTCCGACCTTCACAAAAAAAGTTATTCAAGAATATCTCCTCAGATTTGGGGGAATTTCGTCGGTCGACCTCTTCCGAAGATCGTACAAGCTCGGGGATGGTACCAATCGATCCGCAGGACCCAAATTAGTCCAGATGCAACCACTTTCCAAGTCTCTCCGACCTTCACAAAAAAAGTTATTCAAGAATATCTCTTTCTCCTATGTGCTTTCATCCCTAACCCTAACCCTAACCCTTCCGAAAGTCGGAGAAGCTCAAGGATGGTACCGATCGATGCGCACTACCCCATTTAGTGGGGGTATAGCCTACTTGCAAGTCTCTCCGACCTTCACAAAAAAAGTTATTCAAGAATATCTCTTTCTCCTATGTGCTTTCATCCCTAACCCTAACCCTAACCCTTCCGAAAGTCGGAGAAGCTCAAGGATGGTACCGATCGATGCGCGCAACCCCATTTAGTGGGGGTAGAGCCTACTTGCAAGTCTCTCCGACCTTCACAAAAAAAGTTATTCAAGAATATCTCTTTCTCCTATGTGCTTTCATCCCTAACCCTAACCCTAACCCTTCCGAAAGTCGGAGAAGCTCAAGGATGGTACCGATCGATGCGCGCTACCCCATTTAGTGGGGGTAGAGCCTACTTGCAAGTCTCTCCGACCTTCACAAAAAAAGTTATTCAAGAATATCTCCTCAGATTTGGGGGAATTTCGTCGGTCGACCTCTTCCGAAGGTCGTACAAGCTCGAGGATGGTACCAATCGATCCGCAGGACCCAAATTAGTCCAGATGCAACCACTTTCCAAGTCTCTCCGACCTTCACAAAAAAAGTTATTCAAGAATATCTCTTTCTCCTATGTGCTTTCATCCCTAACCCTAACCCTAACCCTTCCGAAAGTCGGAGAAGCTCAAGGATGGTACCGATCGATGCGCGCTACCCCATTTAGTGGGGGTAGAGCCTACTTGCAAGTCTCTCCGACCTTCACAAAAAAAGTTATTCAAGAATATCTCTTTCTCCTATGTGCTTTCATCCCTAACCCTAACCCTTCCGAAAGTCGGAGAAGCTCAAGGATGGTACCGATCGATGCGCGCTACCCCATTTAGTGGGGGTAGAGCCTACTTGCAAGTCTCTCCGACCTTCACAAAAAAAGTTATTCAAGAATATCTCCTCAGATTTGGGGGAATTTCGTCGGTCGACCTCTTCCGAAGGTCGTACAAGCTCGGGGATGGTACCAATCGATCCGCAGGACCCAAATTAGTCCAGATGCAACCACTTTCCAAGTCTCTCCGACCTTCACAAAAAAAGTTATTCAAGAATATCTCTTTCTCCTATGTGCTTTCATCCCTAACCCTAACCCTAACCCTTCCGAAAGTCGGAGAAGCTCAAGGATGGTACCGATCGATGCGCGCTACCCCATTTAGTGGGGGTAGAGCCTACTTGCAAGTCTCTCCGACCTTCACAAAAAAAGTTATTCAAGAATATCTCTTTCTCCTATGTGCTTTCATCCCTAACCCTAACCCTAACCCTTCCGAAAGTCGGAGAAGCTCAAGGATGGTACCGATCGATGCGCGCTACCCCATTTAGTGGGGGTAGAGCCTACTTGCAAGTCTCTCCGACCTTCACAAAAAAAGTTATTCAAGAATATCTCCTCAGATTTGGGGGAATTTCGTCGGTCGACCTCTTCCGAAGGTCGTACAAGCTCGGGGATGGTACCAATCGATCCGCAGGACCCAAATTAGTCCAGATGCAACCACTTTCCAAGTCTCTCCGACCTTCACAAAAAAAGTTATTCAAGAATATCTCTTTCTCCTATGTGCTTTCATCCCTAACCCTAACCCTAACCCTTCCAAAAGTCGGAGAAGCTCAAGGATGGTACCGATCGATGCGCGCTACCCCATTTAGTGGGGGTAGAGCCTACTTGCAAGTCTCTCCGACCTTCACAAAAAAAGTTATTCAAGAATATCTCCTCAGATTTGGGGGAATTTCGTCGGTCGACCTCTTCCGAAGGTCGTACAGGCTCGGGGATGGTACCAATCGATCCGCAGGACCCAAATTAGTCCAGATGCAACCACTTTCCAAGTCTCTCCGACCTTCACAAAAAAAGTTATTCAAGAATATCTCTTTCTCCTATGTGCTTTCATCCCTAACCCTAACCCTAACCCTTCCAAAAGTCGGAGAAGCTCAAGGATGGTACCGATCGATGCGCGCTACCCCATTTAGTGGGGGTAGAGCCTACTTGCAAGTCTCTCCGACCTTCACAAAAAAAGTTATTCAAGAATATCTCTTTCTCCTATGTGCTTTCATCCCTAACCCTAACCCTAACCCTTCCGAAAGTCGGAGAAGCTCAAAGATGGTACCGATCGATGCGCGCTACCCCATTTAGTGGGGGTAGAGCCTACTTGCAAGTCTCTCCGACCTTCACAAAAAAAGTTATTCAAGAATATCTCTTTCTCCTATGTGCTTTCATCCCTAACCCTAACCCTTCCGAAAGTCGGAGAAGCTCAAGGATGGTACCGATCGATGCGCGCTACCCCATTTAGTGGGGGTAGAGCCTACTTGCAAGTCTCTCCGACCTTCACAAAAAAAGTTATTCAAGAATATCTCCTCAGATTTGGGGGAATTTCGTCGGTCGACCTCTTCCGAAGGTCGTACAAGCTCGGGGATGGTACCAATCGATCCGCAGGACCCAAATTAGTCCAGATGCAACCACTTTCCAAGTCTCTCCGACCTTCACAAAAAAAGTTATTCAAGAATATCTCTTTCTCCTATGTGCTTTCATCCCTAACCCTAACCCTAACCCTTCCAAAAGTCGGAGAAGCTCAAGGATGGTACCGATCGATGCGCGCTACCCCATTTAGTGGGGTAGAGCCTACTTGCAAGTCTCTCCGACCTTCACAAAAAAAGTTATTCAAGAATATCTCCTCAGATTTGGGGGAATTTCGTCGGTCGACCTCTTCCGAAGGTCGTACAGGCTCGGGGATGGTACCAATCGATCCGCAGGACCCAAATTAGTCCAGATGCAACCACTTTACAAGTCTCTCCGACCTTCACAAAAAAAGTTATTCAAGAATATCTCTTTCTCCTATGTGCTTTCATCCCTAACCCTAACCCTAACCCTTCCAAAAGTCGGAGAAGCTCAAGGATGGTACTAATCGATGCGCGCTACCCCATTTAGTGGGGGTAGAGCCTACTTGCAAGTCTCTCCGACCTTCACAAAAAAAGTTATTCAAGAATATCTCTTTCTCCTATGTGCTTTCATCCCTAACCCTAACCCTAACCCTTCCGAAAGTCGGAGAAGCTCAAAGATGGTACCGATCGATGCGCGCTACCCCATTTAGTGGGGGTAGAGCCTACTTGCAAGTCTCTCCGACCTTCACAAAAAAAGTTATTCAAGAATATCTCTTTCTCCTATGTGCTTTCATCCCTAACCCTAACCCTAACCCTTCCGAAAGTCGGAGAAGCTCAAGGATGGTACCGATCGATGCGCGCTACCCCATTTAGTGGGAGTAGAGCCTACTTGCAAGTCTCTCCGACCTTCACAAAAAAAGTTATTCAAGAATATCTCCTCAGATTTGGGGGAATTTCGTCGGTCGACCTCTTCCGAAGGTCGTACAAGCTCGGGGATGGTACCAATCGATCCGCAGGACCCAAATTAGTCCAGATGCAACCACTTTCCAAGTCTCTCCGACCTTCACAAAAAAAGTTATTCAAGAATATCTCTTTCTCCTATGTGCTTTCATCCCTAACCCTAACCCTAACCCTTCCAAAAGTCGGAGAAGCTCAAGGATGGTACCGATCGATGCGCGCTACCCCATTTAGTGGGGGTATAGCCTACTTGCAAGTCTCTCCGACCTTCACAAAAAAAGTTATTCAAGAATATCTCTTTCTCCTATGTGCTTTCATCCCTAACCCTAACCCTTCCGAAAGTCGGAGAAGCTCAAGGATGGTACCGATCGATGCGCGCTACCCCATTTAGTGGGGGTAGAGCCTACTTGCAAGTCTCTCCGACCTTCACAAAAAAAGTTATTCAAGAATATCTCCTCAGATTTGGGGGAATTTCGTCGGTCGACCTCTTCCGAAGGTCGTACAAGCTCGGGGATGGTACCAATCGATCCGCAGGACCCAAATTAGTCCAGATGCAACCACTTTCCAAGTCTCTCCGAC
This sequence comes from Limanda limanda, assembly GCF_963576545.1. Taxonomy (NCBI): domain Eukaryota; kingdom Metazoa; phylum Chordata; class Actinopteri; order Pleuronectiformes; family Pleuronectidae; genus Limanda; species Limanda limanda. The sequence continues at coordinate 76,009 of NW_026870687.1, read as the reverse complement.
CTTCACAAAAAAAGTTATTCAAGAATATCTCTTTCTCCTATGTGCTTTCATCCCTAACCCTAACCCTAACCCTTCCGAAAGTCGGAGAAGCTCAAGGATGGTACCGATCGATGCGCGCTACCCCATTTAGTGGGGGTAGAGCCTACTTGCAAGTCTCTCCGACCTTCACAAAAAAAGTTATTCAAGAATATCTCTTTCTCCTATGTGCTTTCATCCCTAACCCTAACCCTAACCCTTCCGAAAGTCGGAGAAGCTCAAGGATGGTACCGATCGATGCGCGCTACCCCATTTAGTGGGGGTAGAGCCTACTTGCAAGTCTCTCCGACCTTCACAAAAAAAGTTATTCAAGAATATCTCCTCAGATTTGGGGGAATTTCGTCGGTCGACCTCTTCCGAAGGTCGTACAAGCTCGGGGATGGTACCAATCGATCCGCAGGACCCAAATTAGTCCAGATGCAACCACTTTCCAAGTCTCTCCGACCTTCACAAAAAAAGTTATTCAAGAATATCTCTTTCTCCTATGTGCTTTCATCCCTAACCCTAACCCTAACCCTTCCAAAAGTCGGAGAAGCTCAAGGATGGTACCGATCGATGCGCGCTACCCCATTTAGTGGGGGTAGAGCCTACTTGCAAGTCTCTCCGACCTTCACAAAAAAAGTTATTCAAGAATATCTCCTCAGATTTGGGGGAATTTCGTCGGTCGACCTCTTCCGAAGGTCGTACAGGCTCGGGGATGGTACCAATCGATCCGCAGGACCCAAATTAGTCCAGATGCAACCACTTTCCAAGTCTCTCCGACCTTCACAAAAAAAGTTATTCAAGAATATCTCTTTCTCCTATGTGCTTTCATCCCTAACCCTAACCCTAACCCTTCCAAAAGTCGGAGAAGCTCAAGGATGGTACCGATCGATGCGCGCTACCCCATTTAGTGGGGGTAGAGCCTACTTGCAAGTCTCTCCGACCTTCACAAAAAAAGTTATTCAAGAATATCTCTTTCTCCTATGTGCTTTCATCCCTAACCCTAACCCTAACCCTTCCGAAAGTCGGAGAAGCTCAAAGATGGTACCGATCGATGCGCGCTACCCCATTTAGTGGGGGTAGAGCCTACTTGCAAGTCTCTCCGACCTTCACAAAAAAAGTTATTCAAGAATATCTCTTTCTCCTATGTGCTTTCATCCCTAACCCTAACCCTTCCGAAAGTCGGAGAAGCTCAAGGATGGTACCGATCGATGCGCGCTACCCCATTTAGTGGGGGTAGAGCCTACTTGCAAGTCTCTCCGACCTTCACAAAAAAAGTTATTCAAGAATATCTCCTCAGATTTGGGGGAATTTCGTCGGTCGACCTCTTCCGAAGGTCGTACAAGCTCGGGGATGGTACCAATCGATCCGCAGGACCCAAATTAGTCCAGATGCAACCACTTTCCAAGTCTCTCCGACCTTCACAAAAAAAGTTATTCAAGAATATCTCTTTCTCCTATGTGCTTTCATCCCTAACCCTAACCCTAACCCTTCCAAAAGTCGGAGAAGCTCAAGGATGGTACCGATCGATGCGCGCTACCCCATTTAGTGGGGTAGAGCCTACTTGCAAGTCTCTCCGACCTTCACAAAAAAAGTTATTCAAGAATATCTCCTCAGATTTGGGGGAATTTCGTCGGTCGACCTCTTCCGAAGGTCGTACAGGCTCGGGGATGGTACCAATCGATCCGCAGGACCCAAATTAGTCCAGATGCAACCACTTTACAAGTCTCTCCGACCTTCACAAAAAAAGTTATTCAAGAATATCTCTTTCTCCTATGTGCTTTCATCCCTAACCCTAACCCTAACCCTTCCAAAAGTCGGAGAAGCTCAAGGATGGTACTAATCGATGCGCGCTACCCCATTTAGTGGGGGTAGAGCCTACTTGCAAGTCTCTCCGACCTTCACAAAAAAAGTTATTCAAGAATATCTCTTTCTCCTATGTGCTTTCATCCCTAACCCTAACCCTAACCCTTCCGAAAGTCGGAGAAGCTCAAAGATGGTACCGATCGATGCGCGCTACCCCATTTAGTGGGGGTAGAGCCTACTTGCAAGTCTCTCCGACCTTCACAAAAAAAGTTATTCAAGAATATCTCTTTCTCCTATGTGCTTTCATCCCTAACCCTAACCCTAACCCTTCCGAAAGTCGGAGAAGCTCAAGGATGGTACCGATCGATGCGCGCTACCCCATTTAGTGGGAGTAGAGCCTACTTGCAAGTCTCTCCGACCTTCACAAAAAAAGTTATTCAAGAATATCTCCTCAGATTTGGGGGAATTTCGTCGGTCGACCTCTTCCGAAGGTCGTACAAGCTCGGGGATGGTACCAATCGATCCGCAGGACCCAAATTAGTCCAGATGCAACCACTTTCCAAGTCTCTCCGACCTTCACAAAAAAAGTTATTCAAGAATATCTCTTTCTCCTATGTGCTTTCATCCCTAACCCTAACCCTAACCCTTCCAAAAGTCGGAGAAGCTCAAGGATGGTACCGATCGATGCGCGCTACCCCATTTAGTGGGGGTATAGCCTACTTGCAAGTCTCTCCGACCTTCACAAAAAAAGTTATTCAAGAATATCTCTTTCTCCTATGTGCTTTCATCCCTAACCCTAACCCTAACCCTTCCGAAAGTCGGAGAAGCTCAAAGATGGTACCGATCGATGCGCGCTACCCCATTTAGTGGGGGTAGAGCCTACTTGCAAGTCTCTCCGACCTTCACAAAAAAAGTTATTCAAGAATATCTCCTCAGATTTGGGGGAATTTCGTCGGTCGACCTCTTCCGAAGGTCGTACAAGCTCGGGGATGGTACCAATCGATCCGCAGGACCCAAATTAGTCCAGATGCAACCACTTTCCAAGTCTCTCCGACCTTCACAAAAAAAGTTATTCAAGAATATCTCTTTCTCCTATGTGCTTTCATCCCTAACCCTAACCCTTCCGAAAGTCGGAGAAGCTCAAGGATGGTACCGATCGATGCGCGCTACCCCATTTAGTGGGGGTAGAGCCTACTTGCAAGTCTCTCCGACCTTCACAAAAAAAGTTATTCAAGAATATCTCCTCAGATTTGGGGGAATTTCGTCGGTCGACCTCTTCCGAAGGTCGTACAAGCTCGGGGATGGTACCAATCGATCCGCAGGACCCAAATTAGTCCAGATGCAACCACTTTCCAAGTCTCTCCGACCTTCACAAAAAAAGTTATTCAAGAATATCTCTTTCTCCTATGTGCTTTCATCCCTAACCCTAACCCTTCCGAAAGTCGGAGAAGCTCAAGGATGGTACCGATCGATGCGCGCTACCCCATTTAGTGGGGGTAGAGCCTACTTGCAAGTCTCTCCGACCTTCACAAAAAAAGTTATTCAAGAATATCTCCTCAGATTTGGGGGAATTTCGTCGGTCGACCTCTTCCGAAGGTCGTACAAGCTCGGGGATGGTACCAATCGATCCGCAGGACCCAAATTAGTCCAGATGCAACCACTTTCCAAGTCTCTCCGACCTTCACAAAAAAAGTTATTCAAGAATATCTCTTTGTCCTATGTGCTTTCATCCCTAACCCTAACCCTAACCCTTCCGAAAGTCAGAGAAGCTCAAGGATGGTACCGATCGATGCGCGCTACCCCATTTAGTGGGGGCAGAGCCTACTTGCAAGTCTCTCCGACCTTCACAAAAAAAGTTATTCAAGAATATCTCTTTCTCCTATGTGCTTTCATCCCTAACCCTAACCCTAACCCTTCCGAAAGTCGGAGAAGCTCAAGGATGGTACCGATCGATGCGCGCTACCCCATTTAGTGGGGGTAGAGCCTACTTGCAAGTCTCTCCGACCTTCACAAAAAAAGTTATTCAAGAATATCTCTTTCTCCTATGTGCTTTCATCCCTAACCCTAACCCTAACCCTTCCGAAAGTCGGAGAAGCTCAAAGATGGTACCGATCGATGCGCGCTACCCCATTTAGTGGGGGTAGAGCCTACTTGCAAGTCTCTCCGACCTTCACAAAAAAAGTTATTCAAGAATATCTCTTTCTCCTATGTGCTTTCATCCCTAACCCTAACCCTAACCCTTCCGAAAGTCGGAGAAGCTCAAGGATGGTACCGATCGATGCGCGCAACCCCATTTAGTGGGGGTAGAGCCTACTTGCAAGTCTCTCCGACCTTCACAAAAAAAGTTATTCAAGAATATCTCCTCAGATTTGGGGGAATTTCGTCGGTCGACCTCTTCCGAAGGTCGTACAAGCTCATGGATGGTACCAATCGATCCGCAGGACCCAAATTAGTCCAGATGCAACCACTTTCCAAGTCTCTCCGACCTTCACAAAAAAAGTTATTCAAGAATATCTCTTTCTCCTATGTGCTTTCATCCCTAACCCTAACCCTAACCCTTCCGAAAGTCGGAGAAGCTCAAGGATGGTACCGATCGATGCGCGCTACCCCATTTAGTGGGGGTAGAGCCTACTTGCAAGTCTCTCCGACCTTCACAAAAAAAGTTATTCAAGAATATCTCTTTCTCCTATGTGCTTTCATCCCTAACCCTAACCCTAACCCTTCCGAAAGTCGGAGAAGCTCAAGGATGGTACCGATCGATGCGCGCAACCCCATTTAGTGGGGGTAGAGCCTACTTGCAAGTCTCTCCGACCTTCACAAAAAAAGTTATTCAAGAATATCTCCTCAGATTTGGGGGAATTTCGTCGGTCGACCTCTTCCGAAGGTCGTACAAGCTCGGGGATGGTACCAATCGATCCGCAGGACCCAAATTAGTCCAGATGCAACCACTTTCCAAGTCTCTCCGACCTTCACAAAAAAAGTTATTCAAGAATATCTCTTTCTCCTATGTGCTTTCATCCCTAACCCTAACCCTAACCCTTCCGAAAGTCGGAGAAGCTCAAGGATGGTACCGATCGATGCGCGCTACCCCATTTAGTGGGGGTAGAGCCTACTTGCAAGTCTCTCCGACCTTCACAAAAAAAGTTATTCAAGAATATCTCTTTCTCCTATGTGCTTTCATCCCTAACCCTAACCCTAACCCTTCCGAAAGTCGGAGAAGCTCAAGGATGGTACCGATCGATGTGCGCTACCCCATTTAGTGGGGGTAGAGCCTACTTGCAAGTCTCTCCGACCTTCACAAAAAAAGTTATTCAAGAATATCTCCTCAGATTTGGGGGAATTTCGTCGGTCGACCTCTTCCGAAGATCGTACAAGCTCGGGGATGGTACCAATCGATCCGCAGGACCCAAATTAGTCCAGATGCAACCACTTTCCAAGTCTCTCCGACCTTCACAAAAAAAGTTATTCAAGAATATCTCTTTCTCCTATGTGCTTTCATCCCTAACCCTAACCCTAACCCTTCCGAAAGTCGGAGAAGCTCAAGGATGGTACCGATCGATGCGCACATTTAGTGGGGGTATAGCCTACTTGCAAGTCTCTCCGACCTTCACAAAAAAAGTTATTCAAGAATATCTCTTTCTCCTATGTGCTTTCATCCCTAACCCTAACCCTAACCCTTCCGAAAGTCGGAGAAGCTCAAGGATGGTACCGATCGATGCGCGCAACCCCATTTAGTGGGGGTAGAGCCTACTTGCAAGTCTCTCCGACCTTCACAAAAAAAGTTATTCAAGAATATCTCTTTCTCCTATGTGCTTTCATCCCTAACCCTAACCCTAACCCTTCCGAAAGTCGGAGAAGCTCAAGGATGGTACCGATCGATGCGCGCTACCCCATTTAGTGGGGGTACAGCCTACTTGCAAGTCTCTCCGACCTTCACAAAAAAAGTTATTCAAGAATATCTCCTCAGATTTGGGGGAATTTCGTCGGTCGACCTATTCCGAAGGTCGTACAAGCTCGAGGATGGTACCAATCGATCCGCAGGACCCAAATTAGTCCAGATGCAACCACTTTCCAAGTCTCTCCGACCTTCACAAAAAAAGTTATTCAAGAATATCTCTTTCTCCTATGTGCTTTCATCCCTAACCCTAACCCTAACCCTTCCGAAAGTCGGAGAAGCTCAAGGATGGTACCGATCGATGCGCGCTACCCCATTTAGTGGGGGTAGAGCCTACTTGCAAGTCTCTCCGACCTTCACAAAAAAAGTTATTCAAGAATATCTCTTTCTCCTATGTGCTTTCATCCCTAACCCTAACCCTAACCCTTCCGAAAGTCGGAGAAGCTCAAAGATGGTACCGATCGATGCGCGCTACCCCATTTAGTGGGGGTAGAGCCTACTTGCAAGTCTCTCCGACCTTCACAAAAAAAGTTATTCAAGAATATCTCCTCAGATTTGGGGGAATTTCGTCGGTCGACCTCTTCCGAAGATCGTACAAGCTCGGGGATGGTACCAATCGATCCGCAGGACCCAAATTAGTCCAGATGCAACCACTTTCCAAGTCTCTCCGACCTTCACAAAAAAAGTTATTCAAGAATATCTCTTTCTCCTATGTGCTTTCATCCCTAACCCTAACACTAACCCTTCCGAAAGTCGGAGAAGCTCAAGGATGGTACCGATCGATGCGCACTACCCCATTTAGTGGGGGTATAGCCTACTTGCAAGTCTCTCCGACCTTCACAAAAAAAGTTATTCAAGAATATCTCTTTCTCCTATGTGCTTTCATCCCTAACCCTAACCCTAACCCTTCCGAAAGTCGGAGAAGCTCAAGGATGGTACCGATCGATGCGCGCAACCCCATTTAGTGGGGGTAGAGCCTACTTGCAAGTCTCTCCGACCTTCACAAAAAAAGTTATTCAAGAATATCTCTTTCTCCTATGTGCTTTCATCCCTAACCCTAACCCTAACCCTTCCGAAAGTCGGAGAAGCTCAAGGATGGTACCGATCGATGCGCGCTACCCCATTTAGTGGGGGTACAGCCTACTTGCAAGTCTCTCCGACCTTCACAAAAAAAGTTATTCAAGAATATCTCCTCAGATTTGGGGGAATTTCGTCGGTCGACCTATTCCGAAGGTCGTACAAGCTCGAGGATGGTACCAATCGATCCGCAGGACCCAAATTAGTCCAGATGCAACCACTTTCCAAGTCTCTCCGACCTTCACAAAAAAAGTTATTCAAGAATATCTCTTTCTCCTATGTGCTTTCATCCCTAACCCTAACCCTAACCCTTCCGAAAGTCGGAGAAGCTCAAGGATGGTACCGATCGATGCGCGCTACCCCATTTAGTGGGGGTAGAGCCTACTTGCAAGTCTCTCCGACCTTCACAAAAAAAGTTATTCAAGAATATCTCTTTCTCCTATGTGCTTTCATCCCTAACCCTAACCCTAACCCTTCCGAAAGTCGGAGAAGCTCAAGGATGGTACCGATCGATGCGCGCTACCCCATTTAGTGGGGGTAGAGCCTACTTGCAAGTCTCTCCGACCTTCACAAAAAAAGTTATTCAAGAATATCTCCTCAGATTTGGGGGAATTTCGTCGGTCGACCTCTTCCGAAGATCGTACAAGCTCGGGGATGGTACCAATCGATCCGCAGGACCCAAATTAGTCCAGATGCAACCACTTTCCAAGTCTCTCCGACCTTCACAAAAAAAGTTATTCAAGAATATCTCTTTCTCCTATGTGCTTTCATCCCTAACCCTAACCCTAACCCTTCCGAAAGTCGGAGAAGCTCAAGGATGGTACCGATCGATGCGCACTACCCCATTTAGTGGGGGTATAGACTACTTGCAAGTCTCTCCGACCTTCACAAAAAAAGTTATTCAAGAATATCTCTTTCTCCTATGTGCTTTCATCCCTAACCCTAACCCTAACCCTTCCGAAAGTCGGAGAAGCTCAAGGATGGTACCGATCGATGCGCGCAACCCCATTTAGTGGGGGTAGAGCCTACTTGCAAGTCTCTCCGACCTTCACAAAAAAAGTTATTCAAGAATATCTCTTTCTCCTATGTGCTTTCATCCCTAACCCTAACCCTAACCCTTCCGAAAGTCGGAGAAGCTCAAGGATGGTACCGATCGATGCGCGCTACCCCATTTAGTGGGGGTAGAGCCTACTTGCAAGTCTCTCCGACCTTCACAAAAAAAGTTATTCAAGAATATCTCCTCAGATTTGGGGGAATTTCGTCGGTCGACCTCTTCCGAAGGTCGTACAAGCTCGAGGATGGTACCAATCGATCCGCAGGACCCAAATTAGTCCAGATGCAACCACTTTCCAAGTCTCTCCGACCTTCACAAAAAAAGTTATTCAAGAATATCTCTTTCTCCTATGTGCTTTCATCCCTAACCCTAACCCTAACCCTTCCGAAAGTCGGAGAAGCTCAAGGATGGTACCGATCGATGCGCGCTACCCCATTTAGTGGGGGTAGAGCCTACTTGCAAGTCTCTCCGACCTTCACAAAAAAAGTTATTCAAGAATATCTCTTTCTCCTATGTGCTTTCATCCCTAACCCTAACCCTAACCCTTCCGAAAGTCGGAGAAGCTCAAGGATGGTACCGATCGATGCGCGCTACCCCATTTAGTGGGGGTAGAGCCTACTTGCAAGTCTCTCCGACCTTCACAAAAAAAGTTATTCAAGAAGATCTCCTCAGATTTGGGGGAATTTCGTCGGTCGACCTCTTCCGAAGGTCGTACAAGCTCGGGGATGGTACCAATCGATCCGCAGGACCCAAATTAGTCCAGATGCAACCACTTTTCAAGTCTCTCCGACCTTCACAAAAAAAGTTATTCAAGAATATCTCTTTCTCCTATGTGCTTTCATCCCTAACCCTAACCCTAACCCTTCCGAAAGTCGGAGAAGCTCAAGGATGGTACCGATCGATGCGCGCTACCCCATTTAGTGGGGGTAGAGCCTACTTGCAAGTCTCTCCGACCTTCACAAAAAAAGTTATTCAAGAATATCTCTTTCTCCTATGTGCTTTCATCCCTAACCCTAACCCTAACCCTTCCGAAAGTCGGAGAAGCTCAAGGATGGTACCGATCGATGCGCGCTACCCCATTTAGTGGGGGTAGAGCCTACTTGCAAGTCTCTCCGACCTTCACAAAAAAAGTTATTCAAGAATATCTCCTCAGATTTGGGGGAATTTCGTCGGTCGACCTCTTCCGAAGGTCGTACAAGCTCGGGGATGGTACCAATCGATCCGCAGGACCCAAATTAGTCCAGATGCAACCACTTTCCAAGTCTCTCCGACCTTCACAAAAAAAGTTATTCAAGAATATCTCTTTCTCCTATGTGCTTTCATCCCTAACCCTAACCCTAACCCTTCCAAAAGTCGGAGAAGCTCAAGGATGGTACCGATCGATGCGCGCTACCCCATTTAGTGGGGGTAGAGCCTACTTGCAAGTCTCTCCGACCTTCACAAAAAAAGTTATTCAAGAATATCTCCTCAGATTTGGGGGAATTTCGTCGGTCGACCTCTTCCGAAGGTCGTACAGGCTCGGCGATGGTACCAATCGATCCGCAGGACCCAAATTAGTCCAGATGCAACCACTTTCCAAGTCTCTCCGACCTTCACAAAAAAAGTTATTCAAGAATATCTCTTTCTCCTATGTGCTTTCATCCCTAACCCTAACCCTAACCCTTCCAAAAGTCGGAGAAGCTCAAGGATGGTACCGATCGATGCGCGCTACCCCATTTAGTGGGGGTAGAGCCTACTTGCAAGTCTCTCCGACCTTCACAAAAAAAGTTATTCAAGAATATCTCTTTCTCCTATGTGCTTTCATCCCTAACCCTAACCCTAACCCTTCCGAAAGTCGGAGAAGCTCAAAGATGGTACCGATCGATGCGCGCTACCCCATTTAGTGGGGGTAGAGCCTACTTGCAAGTCTCTCCGACCTTCACAAAAAAAGTTATTCAAGAATATCTCTTTCTCCTATGTGCTTTCATCCCTAACCCTAACCCTAACCCTTCCGAAAGTCGGAGAAGCTCAAGGATGTTACCGATCGATGCGCGCTACCCCATTTAGTGGGGGTAGAGCCTACTTGCAAGTCTCTCCGACCTTCACAAAAAAAGTTATTCAAGAATATCTCCTCAGATTTGGGGGAATTTCGTCGGTCGACCTCTTCCGAAGGTCGTACAAGCTCGGGGATGGTACCAATCGATCCGCAGGACCCAAATTAGTCCAGATGCAACCACTTTCCAAGTCTCTCCGACCTTCACAAAAAAAGTTATTCAAGAATATCTCTTTCTCCTATGTGCTTTCATCCCTAACCCTAACCCTAACCCTTCCAAAAGTCGGAGAAGCTCAAGGATGGTACCGATCGATGCGCGCTACCCCATTTAGTGGGGTAGAGCCTACTTGCAAGTCTCTCCGACCTTCACAAAAAAAGTTATTCAAGAATATCTCCTCAGATTTGGGGGAATTTCGTCGGTCGACCTCTTCCGAAGGTCGTACAGGCTCGGGGATGGTACCAATCGATCCGCAGGACCCAAATTAGTCCAGATGCAACCACTTTCCAAGTCTCTCCGACCTTCACAAAAAAAGTTATTCAAGAATATCTCTTTCTCCTATGTGCTTTCAGCCCTAACCCTAACCCTAACCCTTCCAAAAGTCGGAGAAGCTCAAGGATGGTACTAATCGATGCGCGCTACCCCATTTAGTGGGGGTAGAGCCTACTTGCAAGTCTCTCCGACCTTCACAAAAAAAGTTATTCAAGAATATCTCTTTCTCCTATGTGCTTTCATCCCTAACCCTAACCCTAACCCTTCCGAAAGTCGGAGAAGCTCAAAGATGGTACCGATCGATGCGCGCTACCCCATTTAGTGGGGGTAGAGCCTACTTGCAAGTCTCTCCGACCTTCACAAAAAAAGTTATTCAAGAATATCTCTTTCTCCTATGTGCTTTCATCCCTAACCCTAACCCTAACCCTTCCGAAAGTCGGAGAAGCTCAAGGATGGTACCGATCGATGCGCGCTACCCCATTTAGTGGGAGTAGAGCCTACTTGCAAGTCTCTCCGACCTTCACAAAAAAAGTTATTCAAGAATATCTCCTCAGATTTGGGGGAATTTCGTCGGTCGACCTCTTCCGAAGGTCGTACAAGCTCGGGGATGGTACCAATCGATCCGCAGGACCCAAATTAGTCCAGATGCAACCACTTTCCAAGTCTCTCCGACCTTCACAAAAAAAGTTATTCAAGAATATCTCTTTCTCCTATGTGCTTTCATCCCTAACCCTAACCCTAACCCTTCCAAAAGTCGGAGAAGCTCAAGGATGGTACCGATCGATGCGCGCTACCCCATTTAGTGGGGGTATAGCCTACTTGCAAGTCTCTCCGACCTTCACAAAAAAAGTTATTCAAGAATATCTCCTCAGATTTGGGGGAATTTCGTCGGTCGACCTCTTCCGAAGGTCGTACAGGCTCGGGGATGGTACCAATCGATCCGCAGGACCCAAATTAGTCCAGATGCAACCACTTTCCAAGTCTCTCCGACCTTCACAAAAAAAGTTATTCAAGAATATCTCTTTCTCCTATGTGCTTTCATCCCTAACCCTAACCCTAACCCTTCCAAAAGTCGGAAAAGCTCAAGGATGGTACTAATCGATGCGCGCTACCCCATTTAGTGGGGGTAGAGCCTACTTGCAAGTCTCTCCGACCTTCACAAAAAAAGTTATTCAAGAATATCTCTTTCTCCTATGTGCTTTCATCCCTAACCCTAACCCTAACCCTTCCGAAAGTCGGAGAAGCTCAAAGATGGTACCGATCGATGCGCGCTACCCCATTTAGTGGGGGTAGAGCCTACTTGCAAGTCTCTCCGACCTTCACAAAAAAAGTTATTCAAGAATATCTCTTTCTCCTATGTGCTTTCATCCCTAACCCTAACCCTAACCCTTCCGAAAGTCGGAGAAGCTCAAGGATGGTACCGATCGATGCGCGCTACCCCATTTAGTGGGAGTAGAGCCTACTTGCAAGTCTCTCCGACCTTCACAAAAAAAGTTATTCAAGAATATCTCCTCAGATTTGGGGGAATTTCGTCGGTCGACCTCTTCCGAAGGTCGTACAAGCTCGGGGATGGTACCAATCGATCCGCAGGACCCAAATTAGTCCAGATGCAACCACTTTCCAAGTCTCTCCGACCTTCACAAAAAAAGTTATTCAAGAATATCTCTTTCTCCTATGTGCTTTCATCCCTAACCCTAACCCTAACCCTTCCAAAAGTCGGAGAAGCTCAAGGATGGTACCGATCGATGCGCGCTACCCCATTTAGTGGGGGTATAGCCTACTTGCAAGTCTCTCCGACCTTCACAAAAAAAGTTATTCAAGAATATCTCTTTCTCCTATGTGCTTTCATCCCTAACCCTAACCCTAACCCTTCCGAAAGTCGGAGAAGCTCAAGGATGGTACCGATCGATGCGCGCTACCCCATTTAGTGGGGGTAGAGCCTACTTGCAAGTCTCTCCGACCTTCACAAAAAAAGTTATTCAAGAATATCTCCTCAGATTTGGGGGAATTTCGTCGGTCGACCTCTTCCGAAGGTCGTACAAGCTTGGGGATGGTACCAATCGATCTGCAGGACCCAAATTAGTCCAGATGCAACCACTTTCCAAGTCTCTCCGACCTTCACAAAAAAAGTTATTCAAGAATATCTCTTTCTCCTATGTGCTTTCATCCCTAACCCTAACCCTAACCCTTCCGAAAGTCGGAGAAGCTCAAGGATGGTACCGATCGATGCGCGCTACCCCATTTAGTGGGGGTAGAGCCTACTTGCAAGTCTCTCCGACCTTCACAAAAAAAGTTATTCAAGAATATCTCCTCAGATTTGGGGGAATTTCGTCGGTCGACCTATTCCGAAGGTCGTACAAGCTCGAGGATGGTACCAATCGATCCGCAGGACCCAAATTAGTCCAGATGCAACCACTTTCCAAGTCTCTCCGACCTTCACAAAAAAAGTTATTCAAGAATATCTCTTTCTCCTATGTGCTTTCATCCCTAACCCTAACCCTAACCCTTCCGAAAGTCGGAGAAGCTCAAGGATGGTACCGATCGATGCGCGCTACCCCATTTAGTGGGGGTAGAGCCTACTTGCAAGTCTCTCCGACCTTCACAAAAAAAGTTATTCAAGAATATCTCCTCAGATTTGGGGGAATTTCGTCGGTCGACCTCTTCCGAAGGTCGTACAAGCTCGGGGATGGTACCAATCGATCCGCAGGACCCAAATTAGTCCAGATGCAACCACTTTCCAAGTCTCTCCGACCTTCACAAAAAAAGTTATTCAAGAATATCTCTTTCTCCTATGTGCTTTCATCCCTAACCCTAACCCTATCCCTTCCGAAAGTCGGAGAAGCTCAAGGATGGTACCGATCGATGCGCGCAACCCCATTTAGTGGGGGTAGAGCCTACTTGCAAGTCTCTCCGACCTTCACAAAAAAAGTTATTCAAGAATATCTCCTCAGATTTGGGGGAATTTCGTCGGTCGACCTCTTCCGAAGGTCGTACAAGCTCGGGGATGGTACCAATCGATCCGCAGGACCCAAATTAGTCCAGATGCAACCACTTTCCAAGTCTCTCCGACCTTCACAAAAAAAGTTATTCAAGAATATCTCTTTCTCCTATGTGCTTTCATCCCTAACCCTAACCCTAACCCTTCCGAAAGTCGGAGAAGCTCAAGGATGGTACCGATCGATGCGCGCTACCCCATTTAGTGGGGGTAGAGCCTACTTGCAAGTCTCTCCGACCTTCACAAAAAAAGTTATTCAAGAATATCTCTTTCTCCTATGTGCTTTCATCCCTAACCCTAACCCTTCCGAAAGTCGGAGAAGCTCAAGGATGGTACCGATCGATGCGCGCTACCCCATTTAGTGGGGGCAGAGCCTACTTGCAAGTCTCTCCGACCTTCACAAAAAAAGTTATTCAAGAATATCTCTTTCTCCTATGTGCTTTCATCCCTAACCCTAACCCTAACCCTTCCGAAAGTCGGAGAAGCTCAAAGATGGTACCGATCGATGCGCGCTACCCCATTTAGTGGGGGTAGAGCCTACTTGCAAGTCTCTCCGACCTTCACAAAAAAAGTTATTCAAGAATATCTCTTTCTCCTATGTGCTTTCATCCCTAACCCTAACCCTAACCCTTCCGAAAGTCGGAGAAGCTCAAGGATGGTACCGATCGATGCGCGCTACCCCATTTAGTGGGGGTAGAGCCTACTTGCAAGTCTCTCCGACCTTCACAAAAAAAGTTATTCAAGAATATCTCTTTCTCCTATGTGCTTTCATCCCTAACCCTAACCCTAACCCTTCCGAAAGTCGGAGAAGCTCAAGGATGGTACCGATCGATGCGCGCTACCCCATTTAGTGGGGGTAGAGCCTACTTGCAAGTCTCTCCGACCTTCACAAAAAAAGTTATTCAAGAATATCTCCTCAGATTTGGGGGAATTTCGTCGGTCGACCTCTTCCGAAGGTCGTACAAGCTCGGGGATGGTACCAATCGATCCGCAGGACCCAAATTAGTCCCGATGCAACCACTTTCCAAGTCTCTCCGACCTTCACAAAAAAACTTATTCAAGAATATCTCTTTCTCCTATGTGCTTTCATCCCTAACCCTAACCCTAACCCTTCCGAAAGTCGGAGAAGCTCAAGGATGGTACCGATCGATGCGCGCTACCCCATTTAGTGGGGGTAGAGCCTACTTGCAAGTCTCTCCGACCTTCACAAAAAAAGTTATTCAAGAATATCTCTTTCTCCTATGTGCTTTCATCCCTAACCCTAACCCTAACCCTTCCGAAAGTCGGAGAAGCTCAAGGATGGTACCGATCGATGCGCGCAACCCCATTTAGTGGGGGTAGAGCCTACTTGCAAGTCTCTCCAACCTTCACAAAAAAAGTTATTCAAGAATATCTCCTCAGATTTGGGGGAATTTCGTCGGTCGACCTCTTCCGAAGGTCGTACAAGCTCGGGGATGGTACCAATCGATCCGCAGGACCCAAAATAGTCCAGATGCAACCACTTTCCAAGTCTCTCCGACCTTCACAAAAAAAGTTATTCAAGAATATCTCTTTCTCCTATGTGCTTTCATCCCTAACCCTAACCCTTCCGAAAGTCGGAGAAGCTCAAGGATGGTACCGATCGATGCGCGCTACCCCATTTAGTGGGGGTAGAGCCTACTTGCAAGTCTCTCCGACCTTCACAAAAAAAGTTATTCAAGAATATCTCCTCAGATTTGGGGGAATTTCGTCGGTCGACCTCTTCCGAAGGTCGTACAAGCTCGGGGATGGTACCAATCGATCCGCAGGACCCAAATTAGTCCAGATGCAACCACTTTCCAAGTCTCTCCGACCTTCACAAAAAAAGTTATTCAAGAATATCTCTTTCTCCTATGTGCTTTCATCCCTAACCCTAACCCTAACCCTTCCGAAAGTCAGAGAAGCTCAAGGATGGTACCGATCGATGCGCGCTACCCCATTTAGTGGGGGCAGAGCCTACTTGCAAGTCTCTCCGACCTTCACAAAAAAAGTTATTCAAGAATATCTCTTTCTCCTATGTGCTTTCATCCCTAACCCTAACCCTAACCCTTCCGAAAGTCGGAGAAGCTCAAGGATGGTACCGATCGATGCGCGCTACCCCATTTAGTGGGGGTAGAGCCTACTTGCAAGTCTCTCCGACCTTCACAAAAAACGTTATTCAAGAATATCTCTTTCTCCTATGTGCTTTCATCCCTAACCCTAACCCTAACCCTTCCGAAAGTCGGAGAAGCTCAAAGATGGTACCGATCGATGCGCGCTACCCCATTTAGTGGGGGTAGAGCCTACTTGCAAGTCTCTCCGACCTTCACAAAAAAAGTTATTCAAGAATATCTCTTTCTCCTATGTGCTTTCATCCCTAACCCTAACCCTTCCGAAAGTCGGAGAAGCTCAAGGATGGTACCGATCGATGCGCGCAACCCCATTTAGTGGGGGTAGAGCCTACTTGCAAGTCTCTCCGACCTTCACAAAAAAAGTTATTCAAGAATATCTCCTCAGATTTGGGGGAATTTCGTCGGTCGACCTCTTCCGAAGGTCGTACAAGCTCGGGGATGGTACCAATCGATCCGCAGGACCCAAATTAGTCCAGATGCAACCACTTTCCAAGTCTCTCCGACCTTCACAAAAAAAGTTATTCAAGAATATCTCTTTCTCCTATGTGCTTTCATCCCTAACCCTAACCCTTCCGAAAGTCGGAGAAGCTCAAGGATGGTACCGATCGATGCGCGCTACCCCATTTAGTGGGGGTAGAGCCTACTTGCAAGTCTCTCCGACCTTCACAAAAAAAGTTATTCAAGAATATCTCTTTCTCCTATGTGCTTTCATCCCTAACCCTAACCCTAACCCTTCCGAAAGTCGGAGAAGCTCAAGGATGGTACCGATCGATGCGCGCAACCCCATTTAGTGGGGGTAGAGCCTACTTGCAAGTCTCTCCGACCTTCACAAAAAAAGTTATTCAAGAATATCTCCTCAGATTTGGGGGAATTTCGTCGGTCGACCTCTTCCGAAGGTCGTACAAGCTCGGGGATGGTACCAATCGATCCGCAGGACCCAAATTAGTCCAGATGCAACCACTTTCCAAGTCTCTCCGACCTTCACAAAAAAAGTTATTCAAGAATATCTCTTTCTCCTATGTGCTTTCATCCCTAACCCTAACCCTAACCCTTCCGAAAGTCGGAGAAGCTCAAGGATGGTACCGATCGATGCGCGCTACCCCATTTAGTGGGGGTAGAGCCTACTTGCAAGTCTCTCCGACCTTCACAAAAAAAGTTATTCAAGAATATCTCTTTCTCCTATGTGCTTTCATCCCTAACCCTAACCCTAACCCTTCCGAAAGTCGGAGAAGCTCAAGGATGGTACCGATCGATGCGCGCAACCCCATTTAGTGGGGGTAGAGCCTACTTGCAAGTCTCTCCGACCTTCACAAAAAAAGTTATTCAAGAATATCTCCTCAGATTTGGGGGAATTTCGTCGGTCGACCTCTTCCGAAGGTCGTACAAGCTCGGGGATGGTACCAATCGATCTGCAGGACCCAAATTAGTCCAGATGCAACCACTTTCCAAGTCTCTCCGACCTTCACAAAAAAAGTTATTCAAGAATATCTCTTTCTCCTATGTGCTTTCATCCCTAACCCTAACCCTAACCCTTCCGAAAGTCGGAGAAGCTCAAGGATGGTACCGATCGATGTGCGCTACCCCATTTAGTGGGGGTAGAGCCTACTTGCAAGTCTCTCCGACCTTCACAAAAAAAGTTATTCAAGAATATCTCTTTCTCCTATGTGCTTTCATCCCTAACCCTAACCCTAACCCTTCCGAAAGTCGGAGAAGCTCAAGGATGGTACCGATCGATGCGCGCAACCCCATTTAGTGGGGGTAGAGCCTACTTGCAAGTCTCTCCGACCTTCACAAAAAAAGTTATTCAAGAATATCTCCTCAGATTTGGGGGAATTTCGTCGGTCGACCTCTTCCGAAGGTCGTACAAGCTCGGGGATGGTACCAATCGATCCGCAGGACCCAAATTAGTCCAGATGCAACCACTTTCCAAGTCTCTCCGACCTTCACAAAAAAAGTTATTCAAGAATATCTCTTTCTCCTATGTGCTTTCATCCCTAACCCTAACCCTAACCCTTCCGAAAGTCGGAGAAGCTCAAGGATGGTACCGATCGATGCGCGCTACCCCATTTAGTGGGGGTAGAGCCTACTTGCAAGTCTCTCCGACCTTCACAAAAAAAGTTATTCAAGAATATCTCTTTCTCCTATGTGCTTTCATCCCTAACCCTAACCCTAACCCTTCCGAAAGTCGGAGAAGCTCAAGGATGGTACCGATCGATGCGCGCAACCCCATTTAGTGGGGGTAGAGCCTACTTGCAAGTCTCTCCGACCTTCACAAAAAAAGTTATTCAAGAATATCTCCTCAGATTTGGGGGAATTTCGTCGGTCGACCTCTTCCGAAGGTCGTACAAGCTCGGGGATGGTACCAATCGATCCGCAGGACCCAAATTAGTCCAGATGCAACCACTTTCCAAGTCTCTCCGACCTTCACAAAAAAAGTTATTCAAGAATATCTCTTTCTCCTATGTGCTTTCATCCCTAACCCTAACCCTAACCCTTCCGAAAGTCGGAGAAGCTCAAGGATGGTACCGATCGATGCGCGCTACCCCATTTAGTGGGGGTAGAGCCTACTTGCAAGTCTCTCCGACCTTCACAAAAAAAGTTATTCAAGAATATCTCTTTCTCCTATGTGCTTTCATCCCTAACCCTAACCCTAACCCTTCCGAAAGTCGGAGAAGCTCAAGGATGGTACCGATCGATGCGCGCAACCCCATTTAGTGGGGGTAGAGCCTACTTGCAAGTCTCTCCGACCTTCACAAAAAAAGTTATTCAAGAATATCTCCTCAGATTTGGGGGAATTTCGTCGGTCGACCTCTTCCGAAGGTCGTACAAGCTCGGGGATGGTACCAATCGATCCGCAGGACCCAAATTAGTCCAGATGCAACCACTTTTCAAGTCTCTCCGACCTTCACAAAAAAAGTTATTCAAGAATATCTCTTTCTCCTATGTGCTTTCATCCCTAACCCTAACCCTAACCCTTCCGAAAGTCGGAGAAGCTCAAGGATGGTACCGATCGATGCGCGCTACCCCATTTAGTGGGGGTAGAGCCTACTTGCAAGTCTCTCCGACCTTCACAAAAAAAGTTATTCAAGAATATCTCTTTCTCCTATGTGCTTTCATCCCTAACCCTAACCCTAACCCTTCCGAAAGTCGGAGAAGCTCAAGGATGGTACCGATCGATGCGCGCTACCCCATTTAGTGGGGGTAGAGCCTACTTGCAAGTCTCTCCGACCTTCACAAAAAAAGTTATTCAAGAATATCTCCTCAGATTTGGGGGAATTTCGTCGGTCGACCTCTTCCGAAGGTCGTACAGGCTCGGCGATGGTACCAATCGATCCGCAGGACCCAAATTAGTCCAGATGCAACCACTTTCCAAGTCTCTCCGACCTTCACAAAAAAAGTTATTCAAGAATATCTCTTTCTCCTATGTGCTTTCATCCCTAACCCTAACCCTAACCCTTCCAAAAGTCGGAGAAGCTCAAGGATGGTACCGATCGATGCGCGCTACCCCATTTAGTGGGGGTAGAGCCTACTTGCAAGTCTCTCCGACCTTCACAAAAAAAGTTATTCAAGAATATCTCTTTCTCCTATGTGCTTTCATCCCTAACCCTAACCCTAACCCTTCCGAAAGTCGGAGAAGCTCAAAGATGGTACCGATCGATGCGCGCTACCCCATTTAGTGGGGGTAGAGGCTACTTGCAAGTCTCTCCGACCTTCACAAAAAAAGTTATTCAAGAATATCTCTTTCTCCTATGTGCTTTCATCCCTAACCCTAACCCTAACCCTTCCGAAAGTCGGAGAAGCTCAAGGATGTTACCGATCGATGCGCGCTACCCCATTTAGTGGGGGTAGAGCCTACTTGCAAGTCTCTCCGACCTTCACAAAAAAAGTTATTCAAGAATATCTCCTCAGATTTGGGGGAATTTCGTCGGTCGACCTCTTCCGAAGGTCGTACAAGCTCGGGGATGGTACCAATCGATCCGCAGGACCCAAATTAGTCCAGATGCAACCACTTTCCAAGTCTCTCCGACCTTCACAAAAAAAGTTATTCAAGAATATCTCTTTCTCCTATGTGCTTTCATCCCTAACCCTAACCCTAACCCTTCCAAAAGTCGGAGAAGCTCAAGGATGGTACCGATCGATGCGCGCTACCCCATTTAGTGGGGTAGAGCCTACTTGCAAGTCTCTCCGACCTTCACAAAAAAAGTTATTCAAGAATATCTCCTCAGATTTGGGGGAATTTCGTCGGTCGACCTCTTCCGAAGGTCGTACAGGCTCGGGGATGGTACCAATCGATCCGCAGGACCCAAATTAGTCCAGATGCAACCACTTTCCAAGTCTCTCCGACCTTCACAAAAAAAGTTATTCAAGAATATCTCTTTCTCCTATGTGCTTTCAGCCCTAACCCTAACCCTAACCCTTCCAAAAGTCGGAGAAGCTCAAGGATGGTACTAATCGATGCGCGCTACCCCATTTAGTGGGGGTAGAGCCTACTTGCAAGTCTCTCCGACCTTCACAAAAAAAGTTATTCAAGAATATCTCTTTCTCCTATGTGCTTTCATCCCTAACCCTAACCCTAACCCTTCCGAAAGTCGGAGAAGCTCAAAGATGGTACCGATCGATGCGCGCTACCCCATTTAGTGGGGGTAGAGCCTACTTGCAAGTCTCTCCGACCTTCACAAAAAAAGTTATTCAAGAATATCTCTTTCTCCTATGTGCTTTCATCCCTAACCCTAACCCTAACCCTTCCGAAAGTCGGAGAAGCTCAAGGATGGTACCGATCGATGCGCGCTACCCCATTTAGTGGGAGTAGAGCCTACTTGCAAGTCTCTCCGACCTTCACAAAAAAAGTTATTCAAGAATATCTCCTCAGATTTGGGGGAATTTCGTCGGTCGACCTCTTCCGAAGGTCGTACAAGCTCGGGGATGGTACCAATCGATCCGCAGGACCCAAATTAGTCCAGATGCAACCACTTTCCAAGTCTCTCCGACCTTCACAAAAAAAGTTATTCAAGAATATCTCTTTCTCCTATGTGCTTTCATCCCTAACCCTAACCCTAACCCTTCCAAAAGTCGGAGAAGCTCAAGGATGGTACCGATCGATGCGCGCTACCCCATTTAGTGGGGGTATAGCCTACTTGCAAGTCTCTCCGACCTTCACAAAAAAAGTTATTCAAGAATATCTCCTCAGATTTGGGGGAATTTCGTCGGTCGACCTCTTCCGAAGGTCGTACAGGCTCGGGGATGGTACCAATCGATCCGCAGGACCCAAATTAGTCCAGATGCAACCACTTTCCAAGTCTCTCCGACCTTCACAAAAAAAGTTATTCAAGAATATCTCTTTCTCCTATGTGCTTTCATCCCTAACCCTAACCCTAACCCTTCCAAAAGTCGGAAAAGCTCAAGGATGGTACTAATCGATGCGCGCTACCCCATTTAGTGGGGGTAGAGCCTACTTGCAAGTCTCTCCGACCTTCACAAAAAAAGTTATTCAAGAATATCTCTTTCTCCTATGTGCTTTCATCCCTAACCCTAACCCTAACCCTTCCGAAAGTCGGAGAAGCTCAAAGATGGTACCGATCGATGCGCGCTACCCCATTTAGTGGGGGTAGAGCCTACTTGCAAGTCTCTCCGACCTTCACAAAAAAAGTTATTCAAGAATATCTCTTTCTCCTATGTGCTTTCATCCCTAACCCTAACCCTAACCCTTCCGAAAGTCGGAGAAGCTCAAGGATGGTACCGATCGATGCGCGCTACCCCATTTAGTGGGAGTAGAGCCTACTTGCAAGTCTCTCCGACCTTCACAAAAAAAGTTATTCAAGAATATCTCCTCAGATTTGGGGGAATTTCGTCGGTCGACCTCTTCCGAAGGTCGTACAAGCTCGGGGATGGTACCAATCGATCCGCAGGACCCAAATTAGTCCAGATGCAACCACTTTCCAAGTCTCTCCGACCTTCACAAAAAAAGTTATTCAAGAATATCTCTTTCTCCTATGTGCTTTCATCCCTAACCCTAACCCTAACCCTTCCAAAAGTCGGAGAAGCTCAAGGATGGTACCGATCGATGCGCGCTACCCCATTTAGTGGGGGTATAGCCTACTTGCAAGTCTCTCCGACCTTCACAAAAAAAGTTATTCAAGAATATCTCTTTCTCCTATGTGCTTTCATCCCTAACCCTAACCCTAACCCTTCCGAAAGTCGGAGAAGCTCAAGGATGGTACCGATCGATGCGCGCTACCCCATTTAGTGGGGGTAGAGCCTACTTGCAAGTCTCTCCGACCTTCACAAAAAAAGTTATTCAAGAATATCTCCTCAGATTTGGGGGAATTTCGTCGGTCGACCTCTTCCGAAGGTCGTACAAGCTTGGGGATGGTACCAATCGATCTGCAGGACCCAAATTAGTCCAGATGCAACCACTTTCCAAGTCTCTCCGACCTTCACAAAAAAAGTTATTCAAGAATATCTCTTTCTCCTATGTGCTTTCATCCCTAACCCTAACCCTAACCCTTCCGAAAGTCGGAGAAGCTCAAGGATGGTACCGATCGATGCGCGCTACCCCATTTAGTGGGGGTAGAGCCTACTTGCAAGTCTCTCCGACCTTCACAAAAAAAGTTATTCAAGAATATCTCCTCAGATTTGGGGGAATTTCGTCGGTCGACCTATTCCGAAGGTCGTACAAGCTCGAGGATGGTACCAATCGATCCGCAGGACCCAAATTAGTCCAGATGCAACCACTTTCCAAGTCTCTCCGACCTTCACAAAAAAAGTTATTCAAGAATATCTCTTTCTCCTATGTGCTTTCATCCCTAACCCTAACCCTAACCCTTCCGAAAGTCGGAGAAGCTCAAGGATGGTACCGATCGATGCGCGCTACCCCATTTAGTGGGGGTAGAGCCTACTTGCAAGTCTCTCCGACCTTCACAAAAAAAGTTATTCAAGAATATCTCCTCAGATTTGGGGGAATTTCGTCGGTCGACCTCTTCCGAAGGTCGTACAAGCTCGGGGATGGTACCAATCGATCCGCAGGACCCAAATTAGTCCAGATGCAACCACTTTCCAAGTCTCTCCGACCTTCACAAAAAAAGTTATTCAAGAATATCTCTTTCTCCTATGTGCTTTCATCCCTAACCCTAACCCTATCCCTTCCGAAAGTCGGAGAAGCTCAAGGATGGTACCGATCGATGCGCGCAACCCCATTTAGTGGGGGTAGAGCCTACTTGCAAGTCTCTCCGACCTTCACAAAAAAAGTTATTCAAGAATATCTCCTCAGATTTGGGGGAATTTCGTCGGTCGACCTCTTCCGAAGGTCGTACAAGCTCGGGGATGGTACCAATCGATCCGCAGGACCCAAATTAGTCCAGATGCAACCACTTTCCAAGTCTCTCCGACCTTCACAAAAAAAGTTATTCAAGAATATCTCTTTCTCCTATGTGCTTTCATCCCTAACCCTAACCCTAACCCTTCCGAAAGTCGGAGAAGCTCAAGGATGGTACCGATCGATGCGCGCTACCCCATTTAGTGGGGGTAGAGCCTACTTGCAAGTCTCTCCGACCTTCACAAAAAAAGTTATTCAAGAATATCTCTTTCTCCTATGTGCTTTCATCCCTAACCCTAACCCTTCCGAAAGTCGGAGAAGCTCAAGGATGGTACCGATCGATGCGCGCTACCCCATTTAGTGGGGGCAGAGCCTACTTGCAAGTCTCTCCGACCTTCACAAAAAAAGTTATTCAAGAATATCTCTTTCTCCTATGTGCTTTCATCCCTAACCCTAACCCTAACCCTTCCGAAAGTCGGAGAAGCTCAAAGATGGTACCGATCGATGCGCGCTACCCCATTTAGTGGGGGTAGAGCCTACTTGCAAGTCTCTCCGACCTTCACAAAAAAAGTTATTCAAGAATATCTCTTTCTCCTATGTGCTTTCATCCCTAACCCTAACCCTAACCCTTCCGAAAGTCGGAGAAGCTCAAGGATGGTACCGATCGATGCGCGCTACCCCATTTAGTGGGGGTAGAGCCTACTTGCAAGTCTCTCCGACCTTCACAAAAAAAGTTATTCAAGAATATCTCTTTCTCCTATGTGCTTTCATCCCTAACCCTAACCCTAACCCTTCCGAAAGTCGGAGAAGCTCAAGGATGGTACCGATCGATGCGCGCTACCCCATTTAGTGGGGGTAGAGCCTACTTGCAAGTCTCTCCGACCTTCACAAAAAAAGTTATTCAAGAATATCTCCTCAGATTTGGGGGAATTTCGTCGGTCGACCTCTTCCGAAGGTCGTACAAGCTCGGGGATGGTACCAATCGATCCGCAGGACCCAAATTAGTCCCGATGCAACCACTTTCCAAGTCTCTCCGACCTTCACAAAAAAACTTATTCAAGAATATCTCTTTCTCCTATGTGCTTTCATCCCTAACCCTAACCCTAACCCTTCCGAAAGTCGGAGAAGCTCAAGGATGGTACCGATCGATGCGCGCTACCCCATTTAGTGGGGGTAGAGCCTACTTGCAAGTCTCTCCGACCTTCACAAAAAAAGTTATTCAAGA
This sequence comes from Limanda limanda, assembly GCF_963576545.1. Lineage (NCBI taxonomy): Eukaryota > Metazoa > Chordata > Actinopteri > Pleuronectiformes > Pleuronectidae > Limanda > Limanda limanda. The sequence continues at coordinate 51,976 of NW_026870687.1, read as the reverse complement.
ATATCTCTTTCTCCTATGTGCTTTCATCCCTAACCCTAACCCTAACCCTTCCGAAAGTCGGAGAAGCTCAAGGATGGTACCGATCGATGCGCGCAACCCCATTTAGTGGGGGTAGAGCCTACTTGCAAGTCTCTCCAACCTTCACAAAAAAAGTTATTCAAGAATATCTCCTCAGATTTGGGGGAATTTCGTCGGTCGACCTCTTCCGAAGGTCGTACAAGCTCGGGGATGGTACCAATCGATCCGCAGGACCCAAAATAGTCCAGATGCAACCACTTTCCAAGTCTCTCCGACCTTCACAAAAAAAGTTATTCAAGAATATCTCTTTCTCCTATGTGCTTTCATCCCTAACCCTAACCCTTCCGAAAGTCGGAGAAGCTCAAGGATGGTACCGATCGATGCGCGCTACCCCATTTAGTGGGGGTAGAGCCTACTTGCAAGTCTCTCCGACCTTCACAAAAAAAGTTATTCAAGAATATCTCCTCAGATTTGGGGGAATTTCGTCGGTCGACCTCTTCCGAAGGTCGTACAAGCTCGGGGATGGTACCAATCGATCCGCAGGACCCAAATTAGTCCAGATGCAACCACTTTCCAAGTCTCTCCGACCTTCACAAAAAAAGTTATTCAAGAATATCTCTTTCTCCTATGTGCTTTCATCCCTAACCCTAACCCTAACCCTTCCGAAAGTCAGAGAAGCTCAAGGATGGTACCGATCGATGCGCGCTACCCCATTTAGTGGGGGCAGAGCCTACTTGCAAGTCTCTCCGACCTTCACAAAAAAAGTTATTCAAGAATATCTCTTTCTCCTATGTGCTTTCATCCCTAACCCTAACCCTAACCCTTCCGAAAGTCGGAGAAGCTCAAGGATGGTACCGATCGATGCGCGCTACCCCATTTAGTGGGGGTAGAGCCTACTTGCAAGTCTCTCCGACCTTCACAAAAAACGTTATTCAAGAATATCTCTTTCTCCTATGTGCTTTCATCCCTAACCCTAACCCTAACCCTTCCGAAAGTCGGAGAAGCTCAAAGATGGTACCGATCGATGCGCGCTACCCCATTTAGTGGGGGTAGAGCCTACTTGCAAGTCTCTCCGACCTTCACAAAAAAAGTTATTCAAGAATATCTCTTTCTCCTATGTGCTTTCATCCCTAACCCTAACCCTTCCGAAAGTCGGAGAAGCTCAAGGATGGTACCGATCGATGCGCGCAACCCCATTTAGTGGGGGTAGAGCCTACTTGCAAGTCTCTCCGACCTTCACAAAAAAAGTTATTCAAGAATATCTCCTCAGATTTGGGGGAATTTCGTCGGTCGACCTCTTCCGAAGGTCGTACAAGCTCGGGGATGGTACCAATCGATCCGCAGGACCCAAATTAGTCCAGATGCAACCACTTTCCAAGTCTCTCCGACCTTCACAAAAAAAGTTATTCAAGAATATCTCTTTCTCCTATGTGCTTTCATCCCTAACCCTAACCCTAACCCTTCCGAAAGTCGGAGAAGCTCAAGGATGGTACCGATCGATGCGCGCTACCCCATTTAGTGGGGGTAGAGCCTACTTGCAAGTCTCTCCGACCTTCACAAAAAAAGTTATTCAAGAATATCTCTTTCTCCTATGTGCTTTCATCCCTAACCCTAACCCTAACCCTTCCGAAAGTCGGAGAAGCTCAAGGATGGTACCGATCGATGCGCGCAACCCCATTTAGTGGGGGTAGAGCCTACTTGCAAGTCTCTCCGACCTTCACAAAAAAAGTTATTCAAGAATATCTCCTCAGATTTGGGGGAATTTCGTCGGTCGACCTCTTCCGAAGGTCGTACAAGCTCGGGGATGGTACCAATCGATCCGCAGGACCCAAATTAGTCCAGATGCAACCACTTTCCAAGTCTCTCCGACCTTCACAAAAAAAGTTATTCAAGAATATCTCTTTCTCCTATGTGCTTTCATCCCTAACCCTAACCCTAACCCTTCCGAAAGTCGGAGAAGCTCAAGGATGGTACCGATCGATGCGCGCTACCCCATTTAGTGGGGGTAGAGCCTACTTGCAAGTCTCTCCGACCTTCACAAAAAAAGTTATTCAAGAATATCTCTTTCTCCTATGTGCTTTCATCCCTAACCCTAACCCTAACCCTTCCGAAAGTCGGAGAAGCTCAAGGATGGTACCGATCGATGCGCGCAACCCCATTTAGTGGGGGTAGAGCCTACTTGCAAGTCTCTCCGACCTTCAAAAAAAAAGTTATTCAAGAATATCTCCTCAGATTTGGGGGAATTTCGTCGGTCGACCTCTTCCGAAGGTCGTACAAGCTCGGGGATGGTACCAATCGATCTGCAGGACCCAAATTAGTCCAGATGCAACCACTTTCCAAGTCTCTCCGACCTTCACAAAAAAAGTTATTCAAGAATATCTCTTTCTCCTATGTGCTTTCATCCCTAACCCTAACCCTAACCCTTCCGAAAGTCGGAGAAGCTCAAGGATGGTACCGATCGATGTGCGCTACCCCATTTAGTGGGGGTAGAGCCTACTTGCAAGTCTCTCCGACCTTCACAAAAAAAGTTATTCAAGAATATCTCTTTCTCCTATGTGCTTTCATCCCTAACCCTAACCCTAACCCTTCCGAAAGTCGGAGAAGCTCAAGGATGGTACCGATCGATGCGCGCAACCCCATTTAGTGGGGGTAGAGCCTACTTGCAAGTCTCTCCGACCTTCACAAAAAAAGTTATTCAAGAATATCTCCTCAGATTTGGGGGAATTTCGTCGGTCGACCTCTTCCGAAGGTCGTACAAGCTCGGGGATGGTACCAATCGATCCGCAGGACCCAAATTAGTCCAGATGCAACCACTTTCCAAGTCTCTCCGACCTTCACAAAAAAAGTTATTCAAGAATATCTCTTTCTCCTATGTGCTTTCATCCCTAACCCTAACCCTAACCCTTCCGAAAGTCGGAGAAGCTCAAGGATGGTACCGATCGATGCGCGCTACCCCATTTAGTGGGGGTAGAGCCTACTTGCAAGTCTCTCCGACCTTCACAAAAAAAGTTATTCAAGAATATCTCTTTCTCCTATGTGCTTTCATCCCTAACCCTAACCCTAACCCTTCCGAAAGTCGGAGAAGCTCAAGGATGGTACCGATCGATGCGCGCAACCCCATTTAGTGGGGGTAGAGCCTACTTGCAAGTCTCTCCGACCTTCACAAAAAAAGTTATTCAAGAATATCTCCTCAGATTTGGGGGAATTTCGTCGGTCGACCTCTTCCGAAGGTCGTACAAGCTCGGGGATGGTACCAATCGATCCGCAGGACCCAAATTAGTCCAGATGCAACCACTTTCCAAGTCTCTCCGACCTTCACAAAAAAAGTTATTCAAGAATATCTCTTTCTCCTATGTGCTTTCATCCCTAACCCTAACCCTAACCCTTCCGAAAGTCGGAGAAGCTCAAGGATGGTACCGATCGATGCGCGCTACCCCATTTAGTGGGGGTAGAGCCTACTTGCAAGTCTCTCCGACCTTCACAAAAAAAGTTATTCAAGAATATCTCTTTCTCCTATGTGCTTTCATCCCTAACCCTAACCCTAACCCTTCCGAAAGTCGGAGAAGCTCAAGGATGGTACCGATCGATGCGCGCAACCCCATTTAGTGGGGGTAGAGCCTACTTGCAAGTCTCTCCGACCTTCACAAAAAAAGTTATTCAAGAATATCTCCTCAGATTTGGGGGAATTTCGTCGGTCGACCTCTTCCGAAGGTCGTACAAGCTCGGGGATGGTACCAATCGATCCGCAGGACCCAAATTAGTCCAGATGCAACCACTTTTCAAGTCTCTCCGACCTTCACAAAAAAAGTTATTCAAGAATATCTCTTTCTCCTATGTGCTTTCATCCCTAACCCTAACCCTAACCCTTCCGAAAGTCGGAGAAGCTCAAGGATGGTACCGATCGATGCGCGCTACCCCATTTAGTGGGGGTAGAGCCTACTTGCAAGTCTCTCCGACCTTCACAAAAAAAGTTATTCAAGAATATCTCTTTCTCCTATGTGCTTTCATCCCTAACCCTAACCCTAACCCTTCCGAAAGTCGGAGAAGCTCAAGGATGGTACCGATCGATGCGCGCTACCCCATTTAGTGGGGGTAGAGCCTACTTGCAAGTCTCTCCGACCTTCACAAAAAAAGTTATTCAAGAATATCTCCTCAGATTTGGGGGAATTTCGTCGGTCGACCTCTTCCGAAGGTCGTACAAGCTCGGGGATGGTACCAATCGATCCGCAGGACCCAAATTAGTCCAGATGCAACCACTTTCCAAGTCTCTCCGACCTTCACAAAAAAAGTTATTCAAGAATATCTCTTTCTCCTATGTGCTTTCATCCCTAACCCTAACCCTAACCCTTCCGAAAGTCGGAGAAGCTCAAGGATGGTACCGATCGATGCGCACTACCCCATTTAGTGGGGGTAGAGCCTACTTGCAAGTCTCTCCGACCTTCACAAAAAAAGTTATTCAAGAATATCTCTTTCTCCTATGTGCTTTCATCCCTAACCCTAACCCTAACCCTTCCGAAAGTCGGAGAAGCTCAAGGATGGTACCGATCGATGCGCGCAACCCCATTTAGTGGGGGTAGAGCCTACTTGCAAGTCTCTCCGACCTTCACAAAAAAAGTTATTCAAGAATATCTCTTTCTCCTATGTGCTTTCATCCCTAACCCTAACCCTAACCCTTCCGAAAGTCGGAGAAGCTCAAGGATGGTACCGATCGATGCGCGCTACCCCATTTAGTGGGGGTAGAGCCTACTTGCAAGTCTCTCCGACCTTCACAAAAAAAGTTATTCAAGAATATCTCCTCAGATTTGGGGGAATTTCGTCGGTCGACCTCTTCCGAAGGTCGTACAAGCTCGAGGATGGTACCAATCGATCTGCAGGACCCAAATTAGTCCAGATGCAACCACTTTCCAAGTCTCTCCGACCTTCACAAAAAAAGTTATTCAAGAATATCTCTTTCTCCTATGTGCTTTCATCCCTAACCCTAACCCTTCCGAAAGTCGGAGAAGCTCAAGGATGGTACCGATCGATGCGCGCTACCCCATTTAGTGGGGGTAGAGCCTACTTGCAAGTCTCTCCGACCTTCACAAAAAAAGTTATTCAAGAATATCTCTTTCTCCTATGTGCTTTCATCCCTAACCCTAACCCTAACCCTTCCGAAAGTCGGAGAAGCTCAAGGATGGTACCGATCGATGCGCGCTACCACATTTAGTGGGGGTAGAGCCTACTTGCAAGTCTCTCCGACCTTCACAAAAAAAGTTATTCAAGAATATCTCCTCAGATTTGGGGGAATTTCGTCGGTCGACCTCTTCCGAAGGTCGTACAAGCTCGGGGATGGTACCAATCGATCCGCAGGACCCGAATTAGTCCAGATGCAACCACTTTCCAAGTCTCTCCGACCTTCACAAAAAAAGTTATTCAAGAATATCTCTTTCTCCTATGTGCTTTCATCCCTAACCCTAACCCTAACCCTTCCGAAAGTCGGAGAAGCTCAAGGATGGTACCGATCGATGCGCGCTACCCCATTTAGTGGGGGTAGAGCCTACTTGCAAGTCTCTCCGACCTTCACAAAAAAAGTTATTCAAGAATATCTCTTTCTCCTATGTGCTTTCATCCCTAACCCTAACCCTAACCCTTCCGAAAGTCGGAGAAGCTCAAGGATGGTACCGATCGATGCGCGCAACCCCATTTAGTGGGGGTAGAGCCTACTTGCAAGTCTCTCCGACCTTCACAAAAAAAGTTATTCAAGAATATCTCTTTCTCCTATGTGCTTTCATCCCTAACCCTAACCCTAACCCTTCCGAAAGTCGGAGAAGCTCAAGGATGGTACCGATCGATGCGCGCTACCCCATTTAGTGGGGGTAGAGCCTACTTGCAAGTCTCTCCGACCTTCACAAAAAAAGTTATTCAAGAATATCTCTTTCTCCTATGTGCTTTCATCCCTAACCCTAACCCTAACCCTTCCGAAAGTCGGAGAAGCTCAAGGATGGTACCGATCGATGCGCGCAACCCCATTTAGTGGGGGTAGAGCCTACTTGCAAGTCTCTCCGACCTTCACAAAAAAAGTTATTCAAGAATATCTCCTCAGATTTGGGGGAATTTCGTCGGTCGACCTCTTCCGAAGGTCGTACAAGCTCGGGGATGGTACCAATCGATCTGCAGGACCCAAATTAGTCCAGATGCAACCACTTTCCAAGTCTCTCCGACCTTCACAAAAAAAGTTATTCAAGAATATCTCTTTCTCCTATGTGCTTTCATCCCTAACCCTAACCCTAACCCTTCCGAAAGTCGGAGAAGCTCAAGGATGGTACCGATCGATGCGCGCTACCCCATTTAGTGGGGGTAGAGCCTACTTGCAAGTCTCTCCGACCTTCACAAAAAAAGTTATTCAAGAATATCTCTTTCTCCTATGTGCTTTCATCCCTAACCCTAACCCTAACCCTTCCGAAAGTCGGAGAAGCTCAAGGATGGTACCGATCGATGCGCGCAACCCCATTTAGTGGGGGTAAAGCCTACTTGCAAGTCTCTCCGACCTTCACAAAAAAAGTTATTCAAGAATATCTCCTCAGATTTGGGGGAATTTCGTCGGTCGACCTCTTCCGAAGGTCGTACAAGCTCGGGGATGGTACCAATCGATCCGCAGGACCCAAATTAGTCCAGATGCAACCACTTTCCAAGTCTCTCCGACCTTCACAAAAAAAGTTATTCAAGAATATCTCTTTCTCCTATGTGCTTTCATCCCTAACCCTAACCCTAACCCTTCCGAAAGTCGGAGAAGCTCAAGGATGGTACCGATCGATGCGCGCTACCCCATTTAGTGGGGGTAGAGCCTACTTGCAAGTCTCTCCGACCTTCACAAAAAAAGTTATTCAAGAATATCTCTTTCTCCTATGTGCTTTCATCCCTAACCCTAACCCTAACCCTTCCGAAAGTCGGAGAAGCTCAAGGATGGTACCGATCGATGCGCGCAACCCCATTTAGTGGGGGTAGAGCCTACTTGCAAGTCTCTCCGACCTTCACAAAAAAAGTTATTCAAGAATATCTCCTCAGATTTGGGGGAATTTCGTCGGTCGACCTCTTCCGAAGGTCGTACAAGCTCGGGGATGGTACCAATCGATCCGCAGGACCCAAATTAGTCCAGATGCAACCACTTTCCAAGTCTCTCCGACCTTCACAAAAAAAGTTATTCAAGAATATCTCTTTCTCCTATGTGCTTTCATCCCTAACCCTAACCCTAACCCTTCCGAAAGTCGGAGAAGCTCAAGGATGGTACCGATCGATGCGCGCTACCCCATTTAGTGGGGGTAGAGCCTACTTGCAAGTCTCTCCGACCTTCACAAAAAAAGTTATTCAAGAATATCTCTTTCTCCTATGTGCTTTCATCCCTAACCCTAACCCTAACCCTTCCGAAAGTCGGAGAAGCTCAAGGATGGTACCGATCGATGCGCGCAACCCCATTTAGTGGGGGTAGAGCCTACTTGCAAGTCTCTCCGACCTTCACAAAAAAAGTTATTCAAGAATATCTCCTCAGATTTGGGGGAATTTCGTCGGTCGACCTCTTCCGAAGGTCGTACAAGCTCGGGGATGGTACCAATCGATCCGCAGGACCCAAATTAGTCCAGATGCAACCACTTTCCAAGTCTCTCCGACCTTCACAAAAAAAGTTATTCAAGAATATCTCTTTCTCCTATGTGCTTTCATCCCTAACCCTAACCCTAACCCTTCCGAAAGTCGGAGAAGCTCAAGGATGGTACCGATCGATGCGCGCTACCCCATTTAGTGGGGGTAGAGCCTACTTGCAAGTCTCTCCGACCTTCACAAAAAAAGTTATTCAAGAATATCTCTTTCTCCTATGTGCTTTCATCCCTAACCCTAACCCTAACCCTTCCGAAAGTCGGAGAAGCTCAAGGATGGTACCGATCGATGCGCGCAACCCCATTTAGTGGGGGTAGAGCCTACTTGCAAGTCTCTCCGACCTTCACAAAAAAAGTTATTCAAGAATATCTCCTCAGATTTGGGGGAATTTCGTCGGTCGACCTCTTCCGAAGGTCGTACAAGCTCGGGGATGGTACCAATCGATCCGCAGGACCCAAATTAGTCCAGATGCAACCACTTTCCAAGTCTCTCCGACCTTCACAAAAAAAGTTATTCAAGAATATCTCTTTCTCCTATGTGCTTTCATCCCTAACCCTAACCCTAACCCTTCCGAAAGTCGGAGAAGCTCAAGGATGGTACCGATCGATGCGCGCTACCCCATTTAGTGGGGGTAGAGCCTACTTGCAAGTCTCTCCGACCTTCACAAAAAAAGTTATTCAAGAATATCTCTTTCTCCTATGTGCTTTCATCCCTAACCCTAACCCTAACCCTTCCGAAAGTCGGAGAAGCTCAAGGATGGTACCGATCGATGCGCGCTACCCCATTTAGTGGGGGTAGAGCCTACTTGCAAGTCTCTCCGACCTTCACAAAAAAAGTTATTCAAGAATATCTCCTCAGATTTGGGGGAATTTCGTCGGTCGACCTCTTCCGAAGGTCGTACAAGCTCGGGGATGGTACCAATCGATCCGCAGGACCCAAATTTGTCCAGATGCAACCACTTTCCAAGTCTCTCCGACCTTCACAAAAAAAGTTATTCAAGAATATCTCTTTCTCCTATGTGCTTTCATCCCTAACCCTAACCCTAACCCTTCCGAAAGTCGGAGAAGCTCAAGGATGGTACCGATCGATGCGCACTACCCCATTTAGTGGGGGTAGAGCCTACTTGCAAGTCTCTCCGACCTTCACAAAAAAAGTTATTCAAGAATATCTCTTTCTCCTATGTGCTTTCATCCCTAACCCTAACCCTAACCCTTCCGAAAGTCGGAGAAGCTCAAGGATGGTACCGATCGATGCGCGCAACCCCATTTAGTGGGGGTAGAGCCTACTTGCAAGTCTCTCCGACCTTCACAAAAAAAGTTATTCAAGAATATCTCTTTCTCCTATGTGCTTTCATCCCTAACCCTAACCCTTCCGAAAGTCGGAGAAGCTCAAGGATGGTACCGATCGATGCGCGCTACCCCATTTAGTGGGGGTAGAGCCTACTTGCAAGTCTCTCCGACCTTCACAAAAAAAGTTATTCAAGAATATCTCCTCAGATTTGGGGGAATTTCGTCGGTCGACCTCTTCCGAAGGTCGTACAAGCTCGAGGATGGTACCAATCGATCTGCAGGACCCAAATTAGTCCAGATGCAACCACTTTCCAAGTCTCTCCGACCTTCACAAAAAAAGTTATTCAAGAATATCTCTTTCTCCTATGTGCTTTCATCCCTAACCCTAACCCTAACCCTTCCGAAAGTCGGAGAAGCTCAAAGATGGTACCGATCGATGCGCGCTACCCCATTTAGTGGGGGTAGAGCCTACTTGCAAGTCTCTCCGACCTTCACAAAAAAAGTTATTCAAGAATATCTCTTTCTCCTATGTGCTTTCATCCCTAACCCTAACCCTAACCCTTCCGAAAGTCGGAGAAGCTCAAGGATGCTACCGATCGATGCGCGCTACCCCATTTAGTGGGGGTAGAGCCTACTTGCAAGTCTCTCCGACCTTCACAAAAAAAGTTATTCAAGAATATCTCCTCAGATTTGGGGGAATTTCGTCGGTCGACCTCTTCCGAAGGTCGTACAAGCTCGGGGATGGTACCAATCGATCCGCAGGACCCAAATTAGTCCAGATGCAACCACTTTCCAAGTCTCTCCGACCTTCACAAAAAAAGTTATTCAAGAATATCTCTTTCTCCTATGTGCTTTCATCCCTAACCCTAACCCTAACCCTTCCGAAAGTCGGAGAAGCTCAAGGATGGTACCGATCGATGCGCGCTACCCCATTTAGTGGGGGTAGAGCCTACTTGCAAGTCTCTCCGACCTTCACAAAAAAAGTTATTCAAGAATATCTCTTTCTCCTATGTGCTTTCATCCCTAACCCTAACCCTTCCGAAAGTCGGAGAAGCTCAAGGATGGTACCGATCGATGCGCGCTACCCCATTTAGTGGGGGTAGAGCCTACTTGCAAGTCTCTCCGACCTTCACAAAAAAAGTTATTCAAGAATATCTCCTCAGATTTGGGGGAATTTCGTCGGTCGACCTCTTCCGAAGGTCGTACAAGCTCGGGGATGGTACCAATCGATCCGCAGGACCCAAATTAGTCCAGATGCAACCACTTTCCAAGTCTCTCCGACCTTCACAAAAAAAGTTATTCAAGAATATCTCTTTCTCCTATGTGCTTTCATCCCTAACCCTAACCCTAACCCTTCCAAAAGTCGGAGAAGCTCAAGGATGGTACCGATCGATGCGCGCTACCCCATTTAGTGGGGGTAGAGCCTACTTGCAAGTCTCTCCAACCTTCACAAAAAAAGTTATTCAAGAATATCTCCTCAGATTTGGGGGAATTTCGTCGGTCGACCTCTTCCGAAGGTCGTACAGGCTCGGGGATGGTACCAATCGGTCCGCAGGACCCAAATTAGTCCAGATGCAACCACTTTCCAAGTCTCTCCGACCTTCACAAAAAAAGTTATTCAAGAATATCTCTTTCTCCTATGTGCTTTCATCCCTAACCCTAACCCTAACCCTTCCAAAAGTCGGAGAAGCTCAAGGATGGTACCGATCGATGCGCGCTACCCCATTTAGTGGGGGTAGAGCCTACTTGCAAGTCTCTCCGACCTTCACAAAAAAAGTTATTCAAGAATATCTCTTTCTCCTATGTGCTTTCATCCCTAACCCTAACTCTAACCCTTCCGAAAGTCGGAGAAGCTCAAAGATGGTACCGATCGATGCGCGCTACCCCATTTAGTGGGGGTAGAGCCTACTTGCAAGTCTCTCCGACCTTCACAAAAAAAGTTATTCAAGAATATCTCTTTCTCCTATGTGCTTTCATCCCTAACCCTAACCCTAACCCTTCCGAAAGTCGGAGAAGCTCAAGGATGGTACCGATCGATGCGCGCTACCCCATTTAGTGGGGGTAGAGCCTACTTGCAAGTCTCTCCGACCTTCACAAAAAAAGTTATTCAAGAATATCTCCTCAGATTTGGGGGAATTTCGTCGGTCGACCTCTTCCGAAGGTCGTACAAGCTCGGGGATGGTACCAATCGATCCGCAGGACCCAAATTAGTCCAGATGCAACCACTTTCCAAGTCTCTCCGACCTTCACAAAAAAAGTTATTCAAGAATATCTCTTTCTCCTATGTGCTTTCATCCCTAACCCTAACCCTAACCCTTCCAAAAGTCGGAGAAGCTCAAGGATGGTACCGATCGATGCGCGCTACCCCATTTAGTGGGGGTATAGCCTACTTGCAAGTCTCTCCGACCTTCACAAAAAAAGTTATTCAAGAATATCTCTTTCTCCTATGTGCTTTCATCCCTAACCCTAACCCTAACCCTTCCGAAAGTCGGAGAAGCTCAAGGATGGTACCGATCGATGCGCGCTACCCCATTTAGTGGGGGTAGAGCCTACTTGCAAGTCTCTCCGACCTTCACAAAAAAAGTTATTCAAGAATATCTCTTTCTCCTATGTGCTTTCATCCCTAACCCTAACCCTAACCCTTCCGAAAGTCGGAGAAGCTCAAGGATGGTACCGATCGATGCGCGCTACCCCATTTAGTGGGGGTAGAGCCTACTTGCAAGTCTCTCCGACACTCACAAAAAAAGTTATTCAAGAATATCTCCTCAGATTTGGGGGAATTTCGTCGGTCGACCTCTTCCGAAGGTCGTACAAGCTCGGGGATGGTACCAATCGATCTGCAGGACCCAAATTAGTCCAGATGCAACCACTTTCCAAGTCTCTCCGACCTTCACAAAAAAAGTTATTCAAGAATATCTCTTTCTCCTATGTGCTTTCATCCCTAACCCTAACCCTAACCCTTCCGAAAGTCGGAGAAGCTCAAGGATGGTACCGATCGATGCGCGCTACCCCATTTAGTGGGGGTAGAGCCTACTTGCAAGTCTCTCCGACCTTCACAAAAAAAGTTATTCAAGAATATCTCTTTCTCCTATGTGCTTTCATCCCTAACCCTAACCCTAACCCTTCCGAAAGTCGGAGAAGCTCAAGGATGGTACCGATCGATGCGCGCAACCCCATTTAGTGGGGGTAGAGCCTACTTGCAAGTCTCTCCGACCTTCACAAAAAAAGTTATTCAAGAATATCTCCTCAGATTTGGGGGAATTTCGTCGGTCGACCTCTTCCGAAGGTCGTACAAGCTCGGGGATGGTACCAATCGATCCGCAGGACCCAAATTAGTCCAGATGCAACCACTTTCCAAGTCTCTCCGACCTTCACAAAAAAAGTTATTCAAGAATATCTCTTTCTCCTATGTGCTTTCATCCCTAACCCTAACCCTAACCCTTCCGAAAGTCGGAGAAGCTCAAGGATGGTACCGATCGATGCGCGGTACCCCATTTAGTGGGGGTAGAGCCTACTTGCAAGTCTCTCCGACCTTCACAAAAAAAGTTATTCAAGAATATCTCTTTCTCCTATGTGCTTTCATCCCTAACCCTAACCCTAACCCTTCCGAAAGTCGGAGAAGCTCAAGGATGGTACGGATCGATGCGCGCTACCCCATTTAGTGGGGGTAGAGCCTACTTGCAAGTCTCTCCGACCTTCACAAAAAAAGTTATTCAAGAATATCTCTTTCTCCTATGTGCTTTCATCCCTAACCCTAACCCTAACCCTTCCGAAAGTCGGAGAAGCTCAAGGATGGTACCGATCGATGCGCGCAACCCCATTTAGTGGGGGTAGAGCCTACTTGCAAGTCTCTCCGACCTTCACAAAAAAAGTAATTCAAGAATATCTCCTCAGATTTGGGGGAATTTCGTCGGTCGACCTCTTCCGAAGGTCGTACAAGCTCGGGGATGGTACCAATCGATCAGCAGGACCCAAATTAGTCCAGATGCAACCACTTTCCAAGTCTCTCCGACCTTCACAAAAAAACTTATTCAAGAATATCTCTTTCTCCTATGTGCTTTCATCCCTAACCCTAACCCTAACCCTTCCGAAAGTCGGAGAAGCTCAAGGATGGTACCGATCGATGCGCGCTACCCCATTTAGTGGGGGTAGAGCCTACTTGCAAGTCTCTCCGACCTTCACAAAAAAAGTTATTCAAGAATATCTCCTCAGATTTGGGGGAATTTCGTCGGTCGACCTCTTCCGAAGGTCGTACAAGCTCGGGGATGGTACCAATCGATCCGCAGGACCCAAATTAGTCCAGATGCAACCACTTTCCAAGTCTCTCCGACCTTCACAAAAAAAGTTATTCAAGAATATCTCTTTCTCCTATGTGCTTTCATCCCTAACCCTAACCCTAACCCTTCCGAAAGTCGGAGAAGCTCAAGGATGGTACCGATCGATGCGCGCTACCCCATTTAGTGGGGGCAGAGCCTACTTGCAAGTCTCTCCGACCTTCACAAAAAAAGTTATTCAAGAATATCTCTTTCTCCTATGTGCTTTCATCCCTAACCCTAACCCTAACCCTTCCGAAAGTCGGAGAAGCTCAAGGATGGTACCGATCGATGCGCGGTACCCCATTTAGTGGGGGTAGAGCCTACTTGCAAGTCTCTCCGACCTTCACAAAAAAAGTTATTCAAGAATATCTCTTTCTCCTATGTGCTTTCATCCCTAACCCTAACCCTAACCCTTCCGAAAGTCGGAGAAGCTCAAGGATGGTACGGATCGATGCGCGCTACCCCATTTAGTGGGGGTAGAGCCTACTTGCAAGTCTCTCCGACCTTCACAAAAAAAGTTATTCAAGAATATCTCTTTCTCCTATGTGCTTTCATCCCTAACCCTAACCCTAACCCTTCCGAAAGTCGGAGAAGCTCAAGGATGGTACCGATCGATGCGCGCAACCCCATTTAGTGGGGGTAGAGCCTACTTGCAAGTCTCTCCGACCTTCACAAAAAAAGTAATTCAAGAATATCTCCTCAGATTTGGGGGAATTTCGTCGGTCGACCTCTTCCGAAGGTCGTACAAGCTCGGGGATGGTACCAATCGATCAGCAGGACCCAAATTAGTCCAGATGCAACCACTTTCCAAGTCTCTCCGACCTTCACAAAAAAACTTATTCAAGAATATCTCTTTCTCCTATGTGCTTTCATCCCTAACCCTAACCCTAACCCTTCCGAAAGTCGGAGAAGCTCAAGGATGGTACCGATCGATGCGCGCTACCCCATTTAGTGGGGGTAGAGCCTACTTGCAAGTCTCTCCGACCTTCACAAAAAAAGTTATTCAAGAATATCTCCTCAGATTTGGGGGAATTTCGTCGGTCGACCTCTTCCGAAGGTCGTACAAGCTCGGGGATGGTACCAATCGATCCGCAGGACCCAAATTAGTCCAGATGCAACCACTTTCCAAGTCTCTCCGACCTTCACAAAAAAAGTTATTCAAGAATATCTCTTTCTCCTATGTGCTTTCATCCCTAACCCTAACCCTAACCCTTCCGAAAGTCGGAGAAGCTCAAGGATGGTACCGATCGATGCGCGCTACCCCATTTAGTGGGAGCAGAGCCTACTTGCAAGTCTCTCCGACCTTCACAAAAAAAGTTATTCAAGAATATCTCTTTCTCCTATGTGCTTTCATCCCTAACCCTAACCCTAACCCTTCCGAAAGTCGGAGAAGCTCAAGGATGGTACCGATCGATGCGCGCTACCCCATTTAGTGGGGGTAGAGCCTACTTGCAAGTCTCTCCGACCTTCACAAAAAAAGTTATTCAAGAATATCTTTTTCTCCTATGTGCTTTCATCCCTAACCCTAACCCTAACCCTTCCGAAAGTCGGAGAAGCTCAAGGATGGTACCGATCGATGCGCGCTACCCCATTTAGTGGGGGTAGAGCCTACTTGCAAGTCTCTCCGACCTTCACAAAAAAAGTTATTCAAGAATATCTCTTTCTCCTATGTGCTTTCATCCCTAACCCTAACCCTAACCCTTCCGAAAGTCGGAGAAGCTCAAGGATGGTACCGATCGATGCGCGCAACCCCATTTAGTGGGGGTAGAGCCTACTTGCAAGTCTCTCCGACCTTCACAAAAAAAGTTATTCAAGAATATCTCCTCAGATTTGGGGGAATTTCGTCGGTCGACCTCTTCCGAAGGTCGTACAAGCTCGGGGATGGTACCAATCGATCCGCAGGACCCAAATTAGTCCAGATGCAACCACTTTCCAAGTCTCTCCGACCTTCACAAAAAAAGTTATTCAAGAATATCTCTTTCTCCTATGTGCTTTCATCCCTAACCCTAACCCTAACCCTTCCGAAAGTCGGAGAAGCTCAAGGATGGTACCGATCGATGCGCGCTACCCCATTTAGTGGGGGTAGAGCCTACTTGCAAGTCTCTCCGACCTTCACAAAAAAAGTTATTCAAGAATATCTCTTTCTCCTATGTGCTTTCATCCCTAACCCTAACCCTAACCCTTCCGAAAGTCGGAGAAGCTCAAGGATGGTACCGATCGATGCGCGCAACCCCATTTAGTGGGGGTAGAGCCTACTTGCAAGTCTCTCCGACCTTCACAAAAAAAGTTATTCAAGAATATCTCCTCAGATTTGGGGGAATTTCGTCGGTCGACCTCTTCCGAAGGTCGTACAAGCTCGGGGATGGTACCAATCAATCCGCAGGACCCAAATTAGTCCAGATGCAACCACTTTCCAAGTCTCTCCGACCTTCACAAAAAAAGTTATTCAAGAATATCTCTTTCTCCTATGTGCTTTCATCCCTAACCCTAACCCTAACCCTTCCGAAAGTCGGAGAAGCTCAAGGATGGTACCGATCGATGCGCGCTACCCCATTTAGTGGGGGTAGAGCCTACTTGCAAGTCTCTCCGACCTTCACAAAAAAAGTTATTCAAGAATATCTCTTTCTCCTATGTGCTTTCATCCCTAACCCTAACCCTAACCCTTCCGAAAGTCGGAGAAGCTCAAGGATGGTACCGATCGATGCGCGCAACCCCATTTAGTGGGGGTAGAGCCTACTTGCAAGTCTCTCCGACCTTCACAAAAAAAGTTATTCAAGAATATCTCCTCAGATTTGGGGGAATTTCGTCGGTCGACCTCTTCCGAAGGTCGTACAAGCTCGGGGATGGTACCAATCAATCCGCAGGACCCAAATTAGTCCAGATGCAACCACTTTCCAAGTCTCTCCGACCTTCACAAAAAAAGTTATTCAAGAATATCTCTTTCTCCTATGTGCTTTCATCCCTAACCCTAACCCTTCCGAAAGTCGGAGAAGCTCAAGGATGGTACCGATCGATGCGCGCTACCCCATTTAGTGGGGGTAGAGCCTACTTGCAAGTCTCTCCGACCTTCACAAAAAAAGTTATTCAAGAATATCTCTTTCTCCTATGTGCTTTCATCCCTAACCCTAACCCTAACCCTTCCGAAAGTCGGAGAAGCTCAAGGATGGTACCGATCGATGCGCGCTACCCCATTTAGTGGGGGTAGAGCCTACTTGCAAGTCTCTCCGACCTTCACAAAAAAAGTTATTCAAGAATATCTCTTTCTCCTATGTGCTTTCATCCCTAACCCTAACCCTAACCCTTCCGAAAGTCGGAGAAGCTCAAAGATGGTACCGATCGATGCGCGCTACCCCATTTAGTGGGGGTAGAGCCTACTTGCAAGTCTCTCCGACCTTCACAAAAAAAGTTATTCAAGAATATCTCTTTCTCCTATGTGCTTTCATCCCTAACCCTAACCCTAACCCTTCCGAAAGTCGGAGAAGCTCAAGGATGGTACCGATCGATGCGCGCAACCCCATTTAGTGGGGGTAGAGCCTACTTGCAAGTCTCTCCGACCTTCACAAAAAAAGTTATTCAAGAATATCTCCTCAGATTTGGGGGAATTTCGTCGGTCGACCTCTTCCGAAGGTCGTACAAGCTCGGGGATGGTACCAATCGATCTGCAGGACCCAAATTAGTCCAGATGCAACCACTTTCCAAGTCTCTCCGACCTTCACAAAAAAAGTTATTCAAGAATATCTCTTTCTCCTATGTGCTTTCATCCCTAACCCTAACCCTAACCCTTCCGAAAGTCGGAGAAGCTCAAGGATGGTACCGATCGATGCGCGCTACCCCATTTAGTGGGGGTAGAGCCTACTTGCAAGTCTCTCCGACCTTCACAAAAAAAGTTATTCAAGAATATCTCTTTCTCCTATGTGCTTTCATCCCTAACCCTAACCCTAACCCTTCCGAAAGTCGGAGAAGCTCAAGGATGGTACCGATCGATGCGCGCAACCCCATTTAGTGGGGGTAGAGCCTACTTGCAAGTCTCTCCGACCTTCACAAAAAAAGTTATTCAAGAATATCTCCTCAGATTTGGGGGAATTTCGTCGGTCGACCTCTTCCGAAGGTCGTACAAGCTCGGGGATGGTACCAATCGATCCGCAGGACCCAAATTAGTCCAGATGCAACCACTTTCCAAGTCTCTCCGACCTTCACAAAAAAAGTTATTCAAGAATATCTCTTTCTCCTATGTGCTTTCATCCCTAACCCTAACCCTAACCCTTCCGAAAGTCGGAGAAGCTCAAGGATGGTACCGATCGATGCGCGCAACCCCATTTAGTGGGGGTAGAGCCTACTTGCAAGTCTCTCCGACCTTCACAAAAAAAGTTATTCAAGAATATCTCCTCAGATTTGGGGGAATTTCGTCGGTCGACCTCTTCCGAAGGTCGTACAAGCTCGGGGATGGTACCAATCGATCCGCAGGACCCAAATTAGTCCAGATGCAACCACTTTACAAGTCTCTCCGACCTTCACAAAAAAAGTTATTCAAGAATATCTCTTTCTCCTATGTGCTTTCATCCCTAACCCTAACCCTAACCCTTCCGAAAGTCGGAGAAGCTCAAGGATGGTACCGATCGATGCGCGCTACCCCATTTAGTGGGGGTAGAGCCTACTTGCAAGTCTCTCTGACCTTCACAAAAAAAGTTATTCAAGAATATCTCTTTCTCCTATGTGCTTTCATCCCTAACCCTAACCCTAACCCTTCCGAAAGTCGGAGAAGCTCAAGGATGGTACCGATCGATGCGCGCAACCCCATTTAGTGGGGGTAGAGCCTACTTGCAAGTCTCTCCGACCTTCACAAAAAAAGTTATTCAAGAATATCTCCTCAGATTTGGGGGAATTTCGTCGGTCGACCTCTTCCGAAGGTCGTACAAGCTCGGGGATGGTACCAATCGATCCGCAGGACCCAAATTAGTCCAGATGCAACCACTTTCCAAGTCTCTCCGACCTTCACAAAAAAAGTTATTCAAGAATATCTCTTTCTCCTATGTGCTTTCATCCCTAACCCTAACCCTTCCGAAAGTCGGAGAAGCTCAAGGATGGTACCGATCGATGCGCGCTACCCCATTTAGTGGGGGTAGAGCCTACTTGCAAGTCTCTCCGACCTTCACAAAAAAAGTTATTCAAGAATATCTCTTTCTCCTATGTGCTTTCATCCCTAACCCTAACCCTAACCCTTCCGAAAGTCGGAGAAGCTCAAGGATGGTACCGATCGATGCGCGCTACCCCATTTAGTGGGGGTAGAGCCTACTTGCAAGTCTCTCCGACCTTCACAAAAAAAGTTATTCAAGAATATCTCCTCAGATTTGGGGGAATTTCGTCGGTCGACCTCTTCCGAAGGTCGTACAAGCTCGGGGATGGTACCAATCGATCCGCAGGACCCAAATTAGTCCAGATGCAACCACTTTCCAAGTCTCTCCGACCTTCACAAAAAAAGTTATTCAAGAATATCTCTTTCTCCTATGTGCTTTCATCCCTAACCCTAACCCTAACCCTTCCGAAAGTCGGAGAAGCTCAAAGATGGTACCGATCGATGCGCGCTACCCCATTTAGTGGGGGTAGAGCCTACTTGCAAGTCTCTCCGACCTTCACAAAAAAAGTTATTCAAGAATATCTCTTTCTCCTATGTGCTTTCATCCCTAACCCTAACCCTAACCCTTCCGAAAGTCGGAGAAGCTCAAGGATGGTACCGATCGATGCGCGCAACCCCATTTAGTGGGGGTAGAGCCTACTTGCAAGTCTCTCCGACCTTCACAAAAAAAGTTATTCAAGAATATCTCCTCAGATTTGGGGGAATTTCGTCGGTCGACCTCTTCCGAAGGTCGTACAAGCTCGGGGATGGTACCAATCGATCCGCAGGACCCAAATTAGTCCAGATGCAACCACTTTCCAAGTCTCTCCGACCTTCACAAAAAAAGTTATTCAAGAATATCTCTTTCTCCTATGTGCTTTCATCCCTAACCCTAACCCTAACCCTTCCGAAAGTCGGAGAAGCTCAAGGATGGTACCGATCGATGCGCGCAACCCCATTTAGTGGGGGTAGAGCCTACTTGCAAGTCTCTCCGACCTTCACAAAAAAAGTTATTCAAGAATATCTCCTCAGATTTGGGGGAATTTCGTCGGTCGACCTCTTCCGAAGGTCGTACAAGCTCGGGGATGGTACCAATCGATCCGCAGGACCCAAATTAGTCCAGATGCAACCACTTTCCAAGTCTCTCCGACCTTCACAAAAAAAGTTATTCAAGAATATCTCTTTCTCCTATGTGCTTTCATCCCTAACCCTAACCCTAACCCTTCCGAAAGTCGGAGAAGCTCAAGGATGGTACCGATCGATGCGCGCTACCCCATTTAGTGGGGGTAGAGCCTACTTGCAAGTCTCTCCGACCTTCACAAAAAAAGTTATTCAAGAATATCTCTTTCTCCTATGTGCTTTCATCCCTAACCCTAACCCTAACCCTTCCGAAAGTCGGAGAAGCTCAAGGATGGTACCGATCGATGCGCGCAACCCCATTTAGTGGGGGTAGAGCCTAATTGCAAGTCTCTCCGACCTTCACAAAAAAAGTTATTCAAGAATATCTCCTCAGATTTGGGGGAATTTCGTCGGTCGACCTCTTCCGAAGGTCGTACAAGCTCGGGGATGGTACGAATCGATCCGCAGGACCCAAATTAGTCCAGATGCAACCACTTTCCAAGTCTCTCCGACCTTCACAAAAAAAGTTATTCAAGAATATCTCTTTCTCCTATGTGCTTTCATCCCTAACCCTAACCCTTCCGAAAGTCGGAGAAGCTCAAGGATGGTACCGATCGATGCGCGCTACCCCATTTAGTGGGGGTAGAGCCTACTTGCAAGTCTCTCCGACCTTCACAAAAAAAGTTATTCAAGAATATCTCTTTCTCCTATGTGCTTTCATCCCTAACCCTAACCCTAACCCTTCCGAAAGTCGGAGAAGCTCAAGGATGGTACCGATCGATGCGCGCTACCCCATTTAGTGGGGGTAGAGCCTACTTGCAAGTCTTTCCGACCTTCACAAAAAAAGTTATTCAAGAATATCTCTTTCTCCTATGTGCTTTCATCCCTAACCCTAACCCTAACCCTTCCGAAAGTCGGAGAAGCTCAAGGATTGTACCGATCGATGCGCGCTACCCCATTTAGTGGGGGTAGAGCCTACTTGCAAGTCTCTCCGACCTTCACAAAAAAAGTTATTCAAGAATATCTCTTTCTCCTATGTGCTTTCATCCCTAACCCTAACCCTAACCCTTCCGAAAGTCGGAGAAGCTCAAGGATGGTACCGATCGATGCGCGCAACCCCATTTAGTGGGGGTAGAGCCTACTTGCAAGTCTCTCCGACCTTCACAAAAAAAGTTATTCAAGAATATCTCCTCAGATTTGGGGGAATTTCGTCGGTCGACCTCTTCCGAAGGTCGTACAAGCTCGGGGATGGTACCAATCGATCCGCAGGACCCAAATTAGTCCAGATGCAACCACTTTCCAAGTCTCTCCGACCTTCACAAAAAAAGTTATTCAAGAATATCTCTTTCTCCTATGTGCTTTCATCCCTAACCCTAACCCTTCCGAAAGTCGGAGAAGCTCAAGGATGGTACCGATCGATGCGCGCTACCCCATTTAGTGGGGGTAGAGCCTACTTGCAAGTCTCTCCGACCTTCACAAAAAAAGTTATTCAAGAATATCTCTTTCTCCTATGTGCTTTCATCCCTAACCCTAACCCTAACCCTTCCGAAAGTCGGAGAAGCTCAAGGATGGTACCGATCGATGCGCGTTACCCCATTTAGTGGGGGTAGAGCCTACTTGCAAGTCTTTCCGACCTTCACAAAAAAAGTTATTCAAGAATATCTCTTTCTCCTATGTGCTTTCATCCCTAACCCTAACCCTAACCCTTCCGAAAGTCGGAGAAGCTCAAGGATGGTACCGATCGATGCGCGCTACCCCATTTAGTGGGGGTAGAGCCTACTTGCAAGTCTCTCCGACCTTCACAAAAAAAGTTATTCAAGAATATCTCTTTCTCCTATGTGCTTTCATCCCTAACCCTAACCCTAACCCTTCCGAAAGTCGGAGAAGCTCAAGGATGGTACCGATCGATGCGCGCAACCCCATTTAGTGGGGGTAGAGCCTACTTGCAAGTCTCTCCGACCTTCACAAAAAAAGTTATTCAAGAATATCTCCTCAGATTTGGGGGAATTTCGTCGGTCGACCTCTTCCGAAGGTCGTACAAGCTCGGGGATGGTACCAATCGATCCGCAGGACCCAAATTAGTCCAGATGCAACCACTTTCCAAGTCTCTCCGACCTTCACAAAAAAAGTTATTCAAGAATATCTCTTTCTCCTATGTGCTTTCATCCCTAACCCTAACCGAAACCCTTCCAAAAGTCGGAGAAGCTCAAGGATGGTACCGATCGATGCGCGCTACCCCATTTAGTGGGGGTAGAGCCTACTTGCAAGTCTCTCCGACCTTCACAAAAAAAGTTATTCAAGAATATCTCTTTCTCCTATGTGCTTTCATCCCTAACCCTAACCCTAACCCTTCCGAAAGTCGGAGAAGCTCAAGGATGGTACCGATCGATGCGCGCAACCCCATTTAGTGGGGGTAGAGCCTACTTGCAAGTCTCTCCGACCTTCACAAAAAAAGTTATTCAAGAATATCTCCTCAGATTTGGGGGAATTTCGTCGGTCGACCTCTTCCAAAGGTCGTACAAGCTCGGGGATGGTACCAATCGATCCGCAGGACCCAAATTAGTCCAGATGCAACCACTTTCCAAGTCTCTCCGACCTTCACAAAAAAAGTTATTCAAGAATATCTCTTTCTCCTATGTGCTTTCATCCCTAACCCTAACCCTAACCCTTCCGAAAGTCGGAGAAGCTCAAGGATGGTACCGATCGATGCGCGCTACCCCATTTAGTGGGGGTAGAGCCTACTTGCAAGTCTCTCCGACCTTCACAAAAAAAGTTATTCAAGAATATCTCTTTCTCCTATGTGCTTTCATCCCTAACCCTAACCCTAACCCTTCCGAAAGTCGGAGAAGCTCAAGGATGGTACCAATCGATGCGCGCTACCCCATTTAGTGGGGGTAGAGCCTACTTGCAAGTCTCTCCGACCTTCACAAAAAAAGTTATTCAAGAATATCTCCTCAGATTTGGGGGAATTTCGTCGGTCGACCTCTTCCGAAGGTCGTACAAGCTCGGGGATGGTACCAATCGATCTGCAGGACCCAAATTAGTCCAGATGCAACCACTTTCCAAGTCTCTCCGACCTTCACAAAAAAACTTATTCAAGAATATCTCTTTCTCCTATGTGCTTTCATCCCTAACCCTAACCCTAACCCTTCCGAAAGTCGGAGAAGCTCAAGGATGGTACCGATCGATGCGCGCTACCCCATTTAGTGGGGGTAGAGCCTACTTGCAAGTCTCTCCGACCTTCACAAAAAAAGTTATTCAAGAATATCTCTTTCTCCTATGTGCTTTCATCCCTAACCCTAACCCTAACCCTTCCGAAAGTCGGAGAAGCTCAAGGATGGTACCGATCGATGCGCGCAACCCCATTTAGTGGGGGTAGAGCCTACTTGCAAGTCTCTCCGACCTTCACAAAAAAAGTTATTCAAGAATATCTCCTCAGATTTGGGGGAATTTCGTCGGTCGACCTCTTCCGAAGGTCGTACAAGCTCGGGGATGGTACCAATCGATCCGCAGGACCCAAATTAGTCCAGATGCAACCACTTTCCAAGTCTCTCCGACCTTCACAAAAAAAGTTATTCAAGAATATCTCTTTCTCCTATGTGCTTTCATCCCTAACCCTAACCCTTCCGAAAGTCGGAGAAGCTCAAGGATGGTACCGATCGATGCGCGCTACCCCATTTAGTGGGGGTAGAGCCTACTTGCAAGTCTCTCCGACCTTCACAAAAAAAGTTATTCAAGAATATCTCCTCAGATTTGGGGGAATTTCGTCGGTCGACCTCTTCCGAAGGTCGTACAAGCTCGGGGATGGTACCAATCGATCCGCAGGACCCAAATTAGTCCAGATGCAACCACTTTCCAAGTCTCTCCGACCTTCACAAAAAAAGTTATTCAAGAATATCTCTTTCTCCTATGTGCTTTCATCCCTAACCCTAACCCTAACCCTTCCGAAAGTCGGAGAAGCTCAAGGATGGTACCGATCGATGCGCGCTACCCCATTTAGTGGGGGTAGAGCCTACTTGCAAGTCTCTCCGACCTTCACAAAAAAAGTTATTCAAGAATATCTCTTTCTCCTATGTGCTTTCATCCCTAACCCTAACCCTAACCCTTCCGAAAGTCGGAGAAGCTCAAGGATGGTACCGATCGATGCGCGCAACCCCATTTAGTGGGGGTAGAGCCTACTTGCAAGTCTCTCCGACCTTCACAAAAAAAGTTATTCAAGAATATCTCCTCAGATTTGGGGGAATTTCGTCGGTCGACCTCTTCCAAAGGTCGTACAAGCTCGGGGATGGTACCAATCGATCCGCAGGACCCAAATTAGTCCAGATGCAACCACTTTCCAAGTCTCTCCGACCTTCACAAAAAAAGTTATTCAAGAATATCTCTTTCTCCTATGTGCTTTCATCCCTAACCCTAACCCTAACCCTTCCGAAAGTCGGAGAAGCTCAAGGATGGTACCGATCGATGCGTGCTACCCCATTTAGTGGGGGTAGAGCCTACTTGCAAGTCTCTCCGACCTTCACAAAAAAAGTTATTCAAGAATATCTCTTTCTCCTATGTGCTTTCATCCCTAACCCTAACCCTAACCCTTCCGAAAGTCGGAGAAGCTCAAGGATGGTACCAATCGATGCGCGCTACCCCATTTAGTGGGGGTAGAGCCTACTTGCAAGTCTCTCCGACCTTCACAAAAAAAGTTATTCAAGAATATCTCCTCAGATTTGGGGGAATTTCGTCGGTCGACCTCTTCCGAAGGTCGTACAAGCTCGGGGATGGTACCAATCGATCTGCAGGACCCAAATTAGTCCAGATGCAACCACTTTCCAAGTCTCTCCGACCTTCACAAAAAAACTTATTCAAGAATATCTCTTTCTCCTATGTGCTTTCATCCCTAACCCTAACCCTAACCCTTCCGAAAGTCGGAGAAGCTCAAGGATGGTACCGATCGATGCGCGCTACCCCATTTAGTGGGGGTAGAGCCTACTTGCAAGTCTCTCCGACCTTCACAAAAAAAGTTATTCAAGAATATCTCTTTCTCCTATGTGCTTTCATCACTAACCCTAACCCTAACCCTTCCGAAAGTCGGAGAAGCTCAAGGATGGTACCGATCGATGCGCGCAACCCCATTTAGTGGGGGTAGAGCCTACTTGCAAGTCTCTCCGACCTTCACAAAAAAAGTTATTCAAGAATATCTCCTCAGATTTGGGGGAATTTCGTCGGTCGACCTCTTCCAAAGGTCGTACAAGCTCGGGGATGGTACCAATCGATCCGCAGGACCCAAATTAGTCCAGATGCAACCACTTTCCAAGTCTCTCCGACCTTCACAAAAAAAGTTATTCAAGAATATCTCTTTCTCCTATGTGCTTTCATCCCTAACCCTAACCCTTCCGAAAGTCGGAGAAGCTCAAGGATGGTACCGATCGATGCGCGCTACCCCATTTAGTGGGGGTAGAGCCTACTTGCAAGTCTCTCCGACCTTCACAAAAAAAGTTATTCAAGAATATCTCCTCAGATTTGGGGGAATTTCGTCGGTCGACCTCTTCCGAAGGTCGTACAAGCTCGGGGATGGTACCAATCGATCCGCAGGACCCAAATTAGTCCAGATGCAACCACTTTCCAAGTCTCTCCGACCTTCACAAAAAAAGTTATTCAAGAATATCTCTTTCTCCTATGTGCTTTCATCCCTAACCCTAACCCTAACCCTTCCGAAAGTCAGAGAAGCTCAAGGATGGTACCGATCGATGCGCGCTACCCCATTTAGTGGGGGCAGAGCCTACTTGCAAGTCTCTCCGACCTTCACAAAAAAAGTTATTCAAGAATATCTCTTTCTCCTATGTGCTTTCATCCCTAACCCTAACCCTAACCCTTCCGAAAGTCGGAGAAGCTCAAGGATGGTACCGATCGATGCGCGCTACCCCATTTAGTGGGGGTAGAGCCTACTTGCAAGTCTCTCCGACCTTCACAAAAAAAGTTATTCAAGAATATCTCTTTCTCCTATGTGCTTTCATCCCTAACCCTAACCCTAACCCTTCCGAAAGTCGGAGAAGCTCAAGGATGGTACCGATCGATGCGCGCTACCCCATTTAGTGGGGGTAGAGCCTACTTGCAAGTCTCTCCGACCTTCACAAAAAAAGTTATTCAAGAATATCTCTTTCTCCTATGTGCTTTCATCCCTAACCCTAACCCTTCCGAAAGTCGGAGAAGCTCAAGGATGGTACCGATCGATGCGCGCAACCCCATTTAGTGGGGGTAGAGCCTACTTGCAAGTCTCTCCGACCTTCACAAAAAAAGTTATTCAAGAATATCTCCTCAGATTTGGGGGAATTTCGTCGGTCGACCTCTTCCGAAGGTCGTACAAGCTCGGGGATGGTACCAATCGATCCGCAGGACCCAAATTAGTCCAGATGCAACCACTTTCCAAGTCTCTCCGACCTTCACAAAAAAAGTTATTCAAGAATATCTCTTTCTCCTATGTGCTTTCATCCCTAACCCTAACCCTAACCCTTCCGAAAGTCGGAGAAGCTCAAGGATGGTACCGATCGATGCGCGCTACCCCATTTAGTGGGGGTAGAGCCTACTTGCAAGTCTCTCCGACCTTCACAAAAAAAGTTATTCAAGAATATCTCTTTCTCCTATGTGCTTTCATCCCTAACCCTAACCCTAACCCTTCCGAAAGTCGGAGAAGCTCAAGGATGGTACCGATCGATGCGCGCAACCCCATTTAGTGGGGGTAGAGCCTACTTGCAAGTCTCTCCGACCTTCACAAAAAAAGTTATTCAAGAATATCTCCTCAGATTTGGGGGAATTTCGTCGGTCGACCTCTTCCGAAGGTCGTACAAGCTCGGGGATGGTACCAATCGATCCGCAGGACCCAAATTAGTCCAGATGCAACCACTTTCCAAGTCTCTCCGACCTTCACAAAAAAAGTTATTCAAGAATATCTCTTTCTCCTATGTGCTTTCATCCCTAACCCTAACCCTAACCCTTCCGAAAGTCGGAGAAGCTCAAGGATGGTACCGATCGATGCGCGCAACCCCATTTAGTGGGGGTAGAGCCTACTTGCAAGTCTCTCCGACCTTCACAAAAAAAGTTATTCAAGAATATCTCCTCAGATTTGGGGGAATTTCGTCGGTCGACCTCTTCCGAAGGTCGTACAAGCTCGGGGATGGTACCAATCGATCCGCAGGACCCAAATTAGTCCAGATGCAACCACTTTCCAAGTCTCTCCGACCTTCACAAAAAAAGTTATTCAAGAATATCTCTTTCTCCTATGTGCTTTCATCCCTAACCCTAACCCTTCCGAAAGTCGGAGAAGCTCAAGGATGGTACCGATCGATGCGCGCTACCCCATTTAGTGGGGGTAGAGCCTACTTGCAAGTCTCTCCGACCTTCACAAAAAAAGTTATTCAAGAATATCTCCTCAGATTTGGGGGAATTTCGTCGGTCGACCTCTTCCGAAGGTCGTACAAGCTCGGGGATGGTACCAATCGATCCGCAGGACCCAAATTAGTCCAGATGCAACCACTTTCCAAGTCTCTCCGACCTTCACAAAAAAAGTTATTCAAGAATATCTCTTTCTCCTATGTGCTTTCATCCCTAACCCTAACCCTAACCCTTCCGAAAGTCAGAGAAGCTCAAGGATGGTACCGATCGATGCGCGCTACCCCATTTAGTGGGGGCAGAGCCTACTTGCAAGTCTCTCCGACCTTCACAAAAAAAGTTATTCAAGAATATCTCTTTCTCCTATGTGCTTTCATCCCTAACCCTAACCCTAACCCTTCCGAAAGTCGGAGAAGCTCAAGGATGGTACCGATCGATGCGCGCTACCCCATTTAGTGGGGGTAGAGCCTACTTGCAAGTCTCTCCGACCTTCACAAAAAAAGTTATTCAAGAATATCTCTTTCTCCTATGTGCTTTCATCCCTAACCCTAACCCTAACCCTTCCGAAAGTCGGAGAAGCTCAAGGATGGTACCGATCGATGCGCGCTACCCCATTTAGTGGGGGTAGAGCCTACTTGCAAGTCTCTCCGACCTTCACAAAAAAAGTTATTCAAGAATATCTCTTTCTCCTATGTGCTTTCATCCCTAACCCTAACCCTAACCCTTCCGAAAGTCGGAGAAGCTCAAGGATGGTACCGATCGATGCGCGCAACCCCATTTAGTGGGGGTAGAGCCTACTTGCAAGTCTCTCCGACCTTCACAAAAAAAGTTATTCAAGAATATCTCCTCAGATTTGGGGGAATTTCGTCGGTCGACCTCTTCCGAAGGTCGTACAAGCTCGGGGATGGTACCAATCGATCTGCAGGACCCAAATTAGTCCAGATGCAACCACTTTCCAAGTCTCTCCGACCTTCACAAAAAAAGTTATTCAAGAATATCTCTTTCTCCTATGTGCTTTCATCCCTAACCCTAACCCTAACCCTTCCGAAAGTCGGAGAAGCTCAAGGATGGTACCGATCGATGCGCGCTACCCCATTTAGTGGGGGTAGAGCCTACTTGCAAGTCTCTCCGACCTTCACAAAAAAAGTTATTCAAGAATATCTCTTTCTCCTATGTGCTTTCATCCCTAACCCTAACCCTAACCCTTCCGAAAGTCGGAGAAGCTCAAGGATGGTACCGATCGATGCGCGCAACCCCATTTAGTGGGGGTAGAGCCTACTTGCAAGTCTCTCCGACCTTCACAAAAAAAGTTATTCAAGAATATCTCCTCAGATTTGGGGGAATTTCGTCGGTCGACCTCTTCCGAAGGTCGTACAAGCTCGGGGATGGTACCAATCGATCCGCAGGACCCAAATTAGTCCAGATGCAACCACTTTCCAAGTCTCTCCGACCTTCACAAAAAAAGTTATTCAAGAATATCTCTTTCTCCTATGTGCTTTCATCCCTAACCCTAACCCTAACCCTTCCGAAAGTCGGAGAAGCTCAAGGATGGTACCGATCGATGCGCGCTACCCCATTTAGTGGGGGTAGAGCCTACTTGCAAGTCTCTCCGACCTTCACAAAAAAAGTTATTCAAGAATATCTCTTTCTCCTATGTGCTTTCATCCCTAACCCTAACCCTAACCCTTCCGAAAGTCGGAGAAGCTCAAGGATGGTACCGATCGATGCGCGCAACCCCATTTAGTGGGGGTAGAGCCTACTTGCAAGTCTCTCCGACCTTCACAAAAAAAGTTATTCAAGAATATCTCCTCAGATTTGGGGGAATTTCGTCGGTCGACCTCTTCCGAAGGTCGTACAAGCTCGGGGATGGTACCAATCGATCCGCAGGACCCAAATTAGTCCAGATGCAACCACTTTCCAAGTCTCTCCGACCTTCACAAAAAAAGTTATTCAAGAATATCTCTTTCTCCTATGTGCTTTCATCCCTAACCCTAACCCTAACCCTTCCGAAAGTCGGAGAAGCTCAAGGATGGTACCGATCGATGCGCGCTACCCCATTTAGTGGGGGTAGAGCCTACTTGCAAGTCTCTCCGACCTTCACAAAAAAAGTTATTCAAGAATATCTCTTTCTCCTATGTGCTTTCATCCCTAACCCTAACCCTAACCCTTCCGAAAGTCGGAGAAGCTCAAGGATGGTACCGATCGATGTGCGCTACCCCATTTAGTGGGGGTAGAGCCTACTTGCAAGTCTCTCCGACCTTCACAAAAAAAGTTATTCAAGAATATCTCCTCAGATTTGGGGGAATTTCGTCGGTCGACCTCTTCCGAAGGTTGTACAAGCTCGGGGATGGTACCAATCGATCCGCAGGACCCAAATTAGTCCAGATGCAACCACTTTCCAAGTCTCTCCGACCTTCACAAAAAAAGTTATTCAAGAATATCTCTTTCTCCTATGTGCTTTCATCCCTAACCCTAACCCTAACCCTTCCGAAAGTCGGAGAAGCTCAAGGATGGTACCGATCGATGCGCGCTACCCCATTTAGTGGGGGTAGAGCCTACTTGCAAGTCTCTCCGACCTTCACAAAAAAAGTTATTCAAGAATATCTCTTTCTCCTATGTGCTTTCATCCCTAACCCTAACCCTAACCCTTCCGAAAGTCGGAGAAGCTCAAGGATGGTACCGATCGATGCCCGCAACCCCATTTAGTGGGGGTAGAGCCTACTTGCAAGTCTCTCCGACCTTCACAAAAAAAGTTATTCAAGAATATCTCCTCAGATTTGGGGGAATTTCGTCGGTCGACCTCTTCCGAAGGTCGTACAAGCTCGGGGATGGTACCAATCGATCCGCAGGACCCAAATTAGTCCAGATGCAACCACTTTCCAAGTCTCTCCGACCTTCACAAAAAAAGTTATTCAAGAATATCTCTTTCTCCTATGTGCTTTCATCCCTAACCCTAACCCTTCCGAAAGTCGGAGAAGCTCAAGGATGGTACCGATCGATGCGCGCTACCCCATTTAGTGGGGGTAGAGCCTACTTGCAAGTCTCTCCGACCTTCACAAAAAAAGTTATTCAAGAATATCTCTTTCTCCTATGTGCTTTCATCCCTAACCCTAACCCTAACCCTTCCGAAAGTCGGAGAAGCTCAAGGATGGTACCGATCGATGCGCGCTACCCCATTTAGTGGGGGTAGAGCCTACTTGCAAGTCTCTCCGACCTTCACAAAAAAAGTTATTCAAGAATATCTCTTTCTCCTATGTGCTTTCATCCCTAACCCTAACCCTAACCCTTCCGAAAGTCGGAGAAGCTCAAGGATGGTACCGATCGATGCGCGCAACCCCATTTAGTGGGGGTAGAGCCTACTTGCAAGTCTCTCCGACCTTCACAAAAAAAGTTATTCAAGAATATCTCCTCAGATTTGGGGGAATTTCGTCGGTCGACCTCTTCCAAAGGTCGTACAAGCTCGGGGATGGTACCAATCGATCTGCAGGACCCAAATTAGTCCAGATGCAACCACTTTCCAAGTCTCTCCGACCTTCACAAAAAAAGTTATTCAAGAATATCTCTTTCTCCTATGTGCTTTCATCCCTAACCCTAACCCTAACCCTTCCGAAAGTCGGAGAAGCTCAAGGATAGTACCGATCGATGCGCGCTACCCCATTTAGTGGGGGTAGAGCCTACTTGCAAGTCTCTCCGACCTTCACAAAAAAAGTTATTCAAGAATATCTCTTTCTCCTATGTGCTTTCATCCCTAACCCTAACCCTAACCCTTCCGAAAGTCGGAGAAGCTCAAGGATGGTACCGATCGATGCGCGCTACCCCATTTAGTGGGGGTAGAGCCTACTTGCAAGTCTCTCCGACCTTCACAAAAAAAGTTATTCAAGAATATCTCCTCAGATTTGGGGGAATTTCGTCGGTCGACCTCTTCCGAAGGTCGTACAAGCTCGGGGATGGTACCAATCGATCCGCAGGACCCAAATTAGTCCAGATGCAACCACTTTCCAAGTCTCTCCGACCTTCACAAAAAAAGTTATTCAAGAATATCTCTTTCTCCTATGTGCTTTCATCCCTAACCCTAACCCTAACCCTTCCGAAAGTCGGAGAAGCTCAAGGATGGTACCGATCGATGCGCGCTACCCCATTTAGTGGGGGTAGAGCCTACTTGCAAGTCTCTCCGACCTTCACAAAAAAAGTTATTCAAGAATATCTCTTTCTCCTATGTGCTTTCATCCCTAACCCTAACCCTAACCCTTCCGAAAGTCGGAGAAGCTCAAGGATGGTACCGATCGATGCCCGCAACCCCATTTAGTGGGAGTAGAGCCTACTTGCAAGTCTCTCCGACCTTCACAAAAAAAGTTATTCAAGAATATCTCCTCAGATTTGGGGGAATTTCGTCGGTCGACCTCTTCCGAAGGTCGTACAAGCTCGGGGATGGTACCAATCGATCCGCAGGACCCAAATTAGTCCAGATGCAACCACTTTCCAAGTCTCTCCGACCTTCACAAAAAAAGTTATTCAAGAATATCTCTTTCTCCTATGTGCTTTCATCCCTAACCCTAACCCTAACCCTTCCGAAAGTCGGAGAAGCTCAAGGATGGTACCGATCGATGCGCGCTACCCCATTTAGTGGGGGTAGAGCCTACTTGCAAGTCTCTCCGACCTTCACAAAAAAAGTTATTCAAGAATATCTCTTTCTCCTATGTGCTTTCATCCCTAACCCTAACCCTAACCCTTCCGAAAGTCGGAGAAGCTCAAGGATGGTACCGATCGATGCGCGCTACCCCATTTAGTGGGGGTAGAGCCTACTTGCAAGTCTCTCCGACCTTCACAAAAAAAGTTATTCAAGAATATCTCTTTCTCCTATGTGCTTTCATCCCTAACCCTAACCCTAACCCTTCCGAAAGTCGGAGAAGCTCAAGGATGGTACCGATCGATGCGCGCAACCCCATTTAGTGGGGGTAGAGCCTACTTGCAAGTCTCTCCGACCTTCACAAAAAAAGTTATTCAAGAATATCTCCTCAGATTTGGGGGAATTTCGTCGGTCGACCTCTTCCGAAGGTCGTACAAGCTCGGGGATGGTACCAATCGATCCGCAGGACCCAAATTAGTCCAGATGCAACCACTTTCCAAGTCTCTCCGACCTTCACAAAAAAAGTTATTCAAGAATATCTCTTTCTCCTATGTGCTTTCATCCCTAACCCTAACCCTAACCCTTCCGAAAGTCGGAGAAGCTCAAGGATGGTACCGATCGATGCGCGGTACCCCATTTAGTGGGGGTAGAGCCTACTTGCAAGTCTCTCCGACCTTCACAAAAAAAGTTATTCAAGAATATCTCTTTCTCCTATGTGCTTTCATCCCTAACCCTAACCCTAACCCTTCCGAAAGTCGGAGAAGCTCAAGGATGGTACCGATCGATGCGCGCTACCCCATTTAGTGGGGGTAGAGCCTACTTGCAAGTCTCTCCGACCTTCACAAAAAAAGTTATTCAAGAATATCTCTTTCTCCTATGTGCTTTCATCCCTAACCCTAACCCTAACCCTTCCGAAAGTCGGAGAAGCTCAAGGATGGTACTGATCGATGTGCGCAACCCCATTTAGTGGGGGTAGAGCCTACTTGCAAGTCTCTCCGACCTTCACAAAAAAAGTTATTCAAGAATATCTCCTCAGATTTGGGGGAATTTCGTCAGTCGACCTCTTCCGAAGGTCGTACAAGCTCGGGGATGGTACCAATCGATCCGCAGGACCCAAATTAGTCCAGATGCAACCACTTTCCAAGTCTCTCCGACCTTCACAAAAAAAGTTATTCAAGAATATCTCTTTCTCCTATGTGCTTTCATCCCTAACCCTAACCCTAACCCTTCCGAAAGTCGGAGAAGCTCAAGGATGGTACCGATCGATGCGCGCTACCCCATTTAGTGGGGGTAGAGCCTACTTGCAAGTCTCTCCGACCTTCACAAAAAAAGTTATTCAAGAATATCTCTTTCTCCTATGTGCTTTCATCCCTAACCCTAACCCTAACCCTTCCGAAAGTCGGAGAAGCTCAAGGATGGTACCGATCGATGCCCGCAACCCCATTTAGTGGGGGTAGAGCCTACTTGCAAGTCTCTCCGACCTTCACAAAAAAAGTTATTCAAGAATATCTCCTCAGATTTGGGGGAATTTCGTCGGTCGACCTCTTCCGAAGGTCGTACAAGCTCGGGGATGGTACCAATCGATCCGCAGGACCCAAATTAGTCCAGATGCAACCACTTTCCAAGTCTCTCCGACCTTCACAAAAAAAGTTATTCAAGAATATCTCTTTCTCCTATGTGCTTTCATCCCTAACCCTAACCCTAACCCTTCCGAAAGTCGGAGAAGCTCAAGGATGGTACCGATCGATGCGCGCTACCCCATTTAGTGGGGGTAGAGCCTACTTGCAAGTCTCTCCGACCTTCACAAAAAAAGTTATTCAAGAATATCTCTTTCTCCTATGTGCTTTCATCCCTAACCCTAACCCTAACCCTTCCGAAAGTCGGAGAAGCTCAAGGATGGTACCGATCGATGCGCGCTACCCCATTTAGTGGGGGTAGAGCCTACTTGCAAGTCTCTCCGACCTTCACAAAAAAAGTTATTCAAGAATATCTCTTTCTCCTATGTGCTTTCATCCCTAACCCTAACCCTAACCCTTCCGAAAGTCGGAGAAGCTCAAGGATGGTACCGATCGATGCGCGCAACCCCATTTAGTGGGGGTAGAGCCTACTTGCAAGTCTCTCCGACCTTCACAAAAAAAGTTATTCAAGAATATCTCCTCAGATTTGGGGGAATTTCGTCGGTCGACCTCTTCCGAAGGTCGTACAAGCTCGGGGATGGTACCAATCGATCCGCAGGACCCAAATTAGTCCAGATGCAACCACTTTCCAAGTCTCTCCGACCTTCACAAAAAAAGTTATTCAAGAATATCTCTTTCTCCTATGTGCTTTCATCCCTAACCCTAACCCTAACCCTTCCGAAAGTCGGAGAAGCTCAAGGATGGTACCGATCGATGCGCGGTACCCCATTTAGTGGGGGTAGAGCCTACTTGCAAGTCTCTCCGACCTTCACAAAAAAAGTTATTCAAGAATATCTCTTTCTCCTATGTGCTTTCATCCCTAACCCTAACCCTTCCGAAAGTCGGAGAAGCTCAAGGATGGTACGGATCGATGCGCGCTACCCCATTTAGTGGGGGTAGAGCCTACTTGCAAGTCTCTCCGACCTTCACAAAAAAAGTTATTCAAGAATATCTCTTTCTCCTATGTGCTTTCATCCCTAACCCTAACCCTAACCCTTCCGAAAGTCGGAGAAGCTCAAGGATGGTACCGATCGATGCGCGCAACCCCATTTAGTGGGGGTAGAGCCTACTTGCAAGTCTCTCCGACCTTCACAAAAAAAGTAATTCAAGAATATCTCCTCAGATTTGGGGGAATTTCGTCGGTCGACCTCTTCCGAAGGTCGTACAAGCTCGGGGATGGTACCAATCGATCCGCAGGACCCAAATTAGTCCAGATGCAACCACTTTCCAAGTCTCTCCGACCTTCACAAAAAAACTTATTCAAGAATATCTCTTTCTCCTATGTGCTTTCATCCCTAACCCTAACCCTAACCCTTCCGAAAGTCGGAGAAGCTCAAGGATGGTACCGATCGATGCGCGCTACCCCATTTAGTGGGGGTAGAGCCTACTTGCAAGTCTCTCCGACCTTCACAAAAAAAGTTATTCAAGAATATCTCCTCAGATTTGGGGGAATTTCGTCGGTCGACCTCTTCCGAAGGACGTACAAGCTCGGGGATGGTACCAATCGATCCGCAGGACCCAAATTAGTCCAGATGCAACCACTTTCCAAGTCTCTCCGACCTTCACAAAAAAAGTTATTCAAGAATATCTCTTTCTCCTATGTGCTTTCATCCCTAACCCTAACCCTAACCCTTCCGAAAGTCGGAGAAGCTCAAGGATGGTACCGATCGATGCACGCTACCCCATTTAGTGGGGGCAGAGCCTACTTGCAAGTCTCTCCGACCTTCACAAAAAAAGTTATTCAAGAATATCTCTTTCTCCTATGTGCTTTCATCCCTAACCCTAACCCTAACCCTTCCGAAAGTCGGAGAAGCTCAAGGATGGTACCGATCGATGCGCGCTACCCCATTTAGTGGGGGTAGAGCCTACTTGCAAGTCTCTCCGACCTTCACAAAAAAAGTTATTCAAGAATATCTCTTTCTCCTATGTGCTTTCATCCCTAACCCTAACCCTAACCCTTCCGAAAGTCGGAGAAGCTCAAGGATGGTACCGATCGATGCGCGCTACCCCATTTAGTGGGGGTAGAGCCTACTTGCAAGTCTCTCCGACCTTCACAAAAAAAGTTATTCAAGAATATCTCTTTCTCCTATGTGCTTTCATCCCTAACCCTAACCCTAACCCTTCCGAAAGTCGGAGAAGCTCAAGGATGGTACCGATCGATGCGCGCAACCCCATTTAGTGGGGGTAGAGCCTACTTGCAAGTCTCTCCGACCTTCACAAAAAAAGTTATTCAAGAATATCTCCTCAGATTTGGGGGAATTTCGTCGGTCGACCTCTTCCGAAGGTCGTACAAGCTCGGGGATGGTACCAATCGATCCGCAGGACCCAAATTAGTCCAGATGCAACCACTTTCCAAGTCTCTCCGACCTTCACAAAAAAAGTTATTCAAGAATATCTCTTTCTCCTATGTGCTTTCATCCCTAACCCTAACCCTAACCCTTCCGAAAGTCGGAGAAGCTCAAGGATGGTACCGATCGATGCGCGCTACCCCATTTAGTGGGGGTAGAGCCTACTTGCAAGTCTCTCCGACCTTCACAAAAAAAGTTATTCAAGAATATCTCTTTCTCCTATGTGCTTTCATCCCTAACCCTAACCCTAACCCTTCCGAAAGTCGGAGAAGCTCAAGGATGGTACCGATCGATGCGCGCAACCCCATTTAGTGGGGGTAGAGCCTACTTGCAAGTCTCTCCGACCTTCACAAAAAAAGTTATTCAAGAATATCTCCTCAGATTTGGGGGAATTTCGTCGGTCGACCTCTTCCGAAGGTCGTACAAGCTCGGGGATGGTACCAATCGATCCGCAGGACCCAAATTAGTCCAGATGCAACCACTTTCCAAGTCTCTCCGACCTTCACAAAAAAAGTTATTCAAGAATATCTCTTTCTCCTATGTGCTTTCATCCCTAACCCTAACCCTAACCCTTCCGAAAGTCGGAGAAGCTCAAGGATGGTACCGATCGATGCGCGCTACCCCATTTAGTGGGGGTAGAGCCTACTTGCAAGTCTCTCCGACCTTCACAAAAAAAGTTATTCAAGAATATCTCTTTCTCCTATGTGCTTTCATCCCTAACCCTAACCCTAACCCTTCCGAAAGTCGGAGAAGCTCAAGGATGGTACCGATCGATGCGCGGTACCCCATTTAGTGGGGGTAGAGCCTACTTGCAAGTCTCTCCGACCTTCACAAAAAAAGTTATTCAAGAATATCTCTTTCTCCTATGTGCTTTCATCCCTAACCCTAACCCTAACCCTTCCGAAAGTCGGAGAAGCTCAAGGATGGTACGGATCGATGCGCGCTACCCCATTTAGTGGGGGTAGAGCCTACTTGCAAGTCTCTCCGACCTTCACAAAAAAAGTTATTCAAGAATATCTCTTTCTCCTATGTGCTTTCATCCCTAACCCTAACCCTAACCCTTCCGAAAGTCGGAGAAGCTCAAGGATGGTACCGATCGATGCGCGCAACCCCATTTAGTGGGGGTAGAGCCTACTTGCAAGTCTCTCCGACCTTCACAAAAAAAGTAATTCAAGAATATCTCCTCAGATTTGGGGGAATTTCGTCGGTCGACCTCTTCCGAAGGTCGTACAAGCTCGGGGATGGTACCAATCGATCCGCAGGACCCAAATTAGTCCAGATGCAACCACTTTCCAAGTCTCTCCGACCTTCACAAAAAAACTTATTCAAGAATATCTCTTTCTCCTATGTGCTTTCATCCCTAACCCTAACCCTAACCCTTCCGAAAGTCGGAGAAGCTCAAGGATGGTACCGATCGATGCGCGCTACCCCATTTAGTGGGGGTAGAGCCTACTTGCAAGTCTCTCCGACCTTCACAAAAAAAGTTATTCAAGAATATCTCCTCAGATTTGGGGGAATTTCGTCGGTCGACCTCTTCCGAAGGTCGTACAAGCTTGGGGATGGTACCAATCGATCCGCAGGACCCAAATTAGTCCAGATGCAACCACTTTCCAAGTCTCTCCGACCTTCACAAAAAAAGTTATTCAAGAATATCTCTTTCTCCTATGTGCTTTCATCCCTAACCCTAACCCTAACCCTTCCGAAAGTCGGAGAAGCTCAAGGATGGTACCGATCGATGCGCGCTACCCCATTTAGTGGGGGCAGAGCCTACTTGCAAGTCTCTCCGACCTTCACAAAAAAAGTTATTCAAGAATATCTCTTTCTCCTATGTGCTTTCATCCCTAACCCTAACCCTAACCCTTCCGAAAGTCGGAGAAGCTCAAGGATGGTACCGATCGATGCGCGCTACCCCATTTAGTGGGGGTAGAGCCTACTTGCAAGTCTCTCCGACCTTCACAAAAAAAGTTATTCAAGAATATCTCTTTCTCCTATGTGCTTTCATCCCTAACCCTAACCCTAACCCTTCCGAAAGTCGGAGAAGCTCAAGGATGGTACCGATCGATGCGCGCTACCCCATTTAGTGGGGGTAGAGCCTACTTGCAAGTCTCTCCGACCTTCACAAAAAAAGTTATTCAAGAATATCTCCTCAGATTTGGGGGAATTTCGTCGGTCGACCTCTTCCGAAGGTCGTACAAGCTCGGGGATGGTACCAATCGATCCGCAGGACCCAAATTAGTCCAGATGCAACCACTTTCCAAGTCTCTCCGACCTTCACAAAAAAAGTTATTCAAGAATATCTCTTTCTCCTATGTGCTTTCATCCCTAACCCTAACCCTAACCCTTCCGAAAGTCAGAGAAGCTCAAGGATGGTACCGATCGATGCGCGCTACCCCATTTAGTGGGGGCAGAGCCTACTTGCAAGTCTCTCCGACCTTCACAAAAAAAGTTATTCAAGAATATCTCCTCAGATTTGGGGGAATTTCGTCGGTCGACCTCTTCCGAAGGTCGTACAAGCTCGGGGATGGTACCAATCGATCCGCAGGACCCAAATTAGTCCAGATGCAACCACTTTCCAAGTCTCTCCGACCTTCACAAAAAAAGTTATTCAAGAATATCTCTTTCTCCTATGTGCTTTCATCCCTAACCCTAACCCTAACCCTTCCGAAAGTCGGAGAAGCTCAAGGATGGTACCGATCGATGCGCGCTACCCCATTTAGTGGGGGCAGAGCCTACTTGCAAGTCTCTCCGACCTTCACAAAAAAAGTTATTCAAGAATATCTCTTTCTCCTATGTGCTTTCATCCCTAACCCTAACCCTAACCCTTCCGAAAGTCGGAGAAGCTCAAGGATGGTACCGATCGATGCGCGCTACCCCATTTAGTGGGGGTAGAGCCTACTTGCAAGTCTCTCCGACCTTCACAAAAAAAGTTATTCAAGAATATCTCTTTCTCCTATGTGCTTTCATCCCTAACCCTAACCCTAACCCTTCCGAAAGTCGGAGAAGCTCAAGGATGGTACCGATCGATGCGCGCTACCCCATTTAGTGGGGGTAGAGCCTACTTGCAAGTCTCTCCGACCTTCACAAAAAAAGTTATTCAAGAATATCTCTTTCTCCTATGTGCTTTCATCCCTAACCCTAACCCTAACCCTTCCGAAAGTCGGAGAAGCTCAAGGATGGTACCGATCGATGCGCGCAACCCCATTTAGTGGGGGTAGAGCCTACTTGCAAGTCTCTCCGACCTTCACAAAAAAAGTT
This sequence comes from Limanda limanda, assembly GCF_963576545.1. Lineage (NCBI taxonomy): Eukaryota > Metazoa > Chordata > Actinopteri > Pleuronectiformes > Pleuronectidae > Limanda > Limanda limanda. The sequence goes on along the minus strand of NW_026870687.1, from coordinate 13,212 downwards.
ATTCAAGAATATCTCCTCAGATTTGGGGGAATTTCGTCGGTCGACCTCTTCCGAAGGTCGTACAAGCTCGGGGATGGTACCAATCGATCCGCAGGACCCAAATTAGTCCAGATGCAACCACTTTCCAAGTCTCTCCGACCTTCACAAAAAAAGTTATTCAAGAATATCTCTTTCTCCTATGTGCTTTCATCCCTAACCCTAACCCTAACCCTTCCGAAAGTCGGAGAAGCTCAAGGATGGTACCGATCGATGCGCGCTACCCCATTTAGTGGGGGTAGAGCCTACTTGCAAGTCTCTCCGACCTTCACAAAAAAAGTTATTCAAGAATATCTCTTTCTCCTATGTGCTTTCATCCCTAACCCTAACCCTAACCCTTCCGAAAGTCGGAGAAGCTCAAGGATGGTACCGATCGATGCGCGCAACCCCATTTAGTGGGGGTAGAGCCTACTTGCAAGTCTCTCCGACCTTCACAAAAAAAGTTATTCAAGAATATCTCCTCAGATTTGGGGGAATTTCGTCGGTCGACCTCTTCCGAAGGTCGTACAAGCTCGGGGATGGTACCAATCGATCCGCAGGACCCAAATTAGTCCAGATGCAACCACTTTCCAAGTCTCTCCGACCTTCACAAAAAAAGTTATTCAAGAATATCTCTTTCTCCTATGTGCTTTCATCCCTAACCCTAACCCTAACCCTTCCGAAAGTCAGAGAAGCTCAAGGATGGTACCGATCGATGCGCGCTACCCCATTTAGTGGGGGCAGAGCCTACTTGCAAGTCTCTCCGACCTTCACAAAAAAAGTTATTCAAGAATATCTCTTTCTCCTATGTGCTTTCATCCCTAACCCTAACCCTAACCCTTCCGAAAGTCGGAGAAGCTCAAGGATGGTACCGATCGATGCGCGCTACCCCATTTAGTGGGGGTAGAGCCTACTTGCAAGTCTCTCCGACCTTCACAAAAAAAGTTATTCAAGAATATCTCTTTCTCCTATGTGCTTTCATCCCTAACCCTAACCCTAACCCTTCCAAAAGTCGGAGAAGCTCAAGGATGGTACCGATCGATGCGCGCAACCCCATTTAGTGGGGGTAGAGCCTACTTGCAAGTCTCTCCGACCTTCACAAAAAAAGTTATTCAAGAATATCTCCTCAGATTTGGGGGAATTTCGTCGGTCGACCTCTTCCGAAGGTCGTACAAGCTCGGGGATGGTACCAATCGATCCGCAGGACCCAAATTAGTCCAGATGCAACCACTTTTCAAGTCTCTCCGACCTTCACAAAAAAAGTTATTCAAGAATATCTCTTTCTCCTATGTGCTTTCATCCCTAACCCTAACCCTAACCCTTCCGAAAGTCGGAGAAGCTCAAGGATGGTACCGATCGATGCGCGCAACCCCATTTAGTGGGGGTAGAGCCTACTTGCAAGTCTCTCCGACCTTCACAAAAAAAGTTATTCAAGAATATCTCCTCAGATTTGGGGGAATTTCGTCGGTCGACCTCTTCCGAAGGTCGTACAAGCTCGGGGATGGTACCAATCGATCTGCAGGACCCAAATTAGTCCAGATGCAACCACTTTCCAAGTCTCTCCGACCTTCACAAAAAAAGTTATTCAAGAATATCTCTTTCTCCTATGTGCTTTCATCCCTAACCCTAACCCTAACCCTTCCGAAAGTCGGAGAAGCTCAAGGATGGTACCGATCGATGCGCGCTACCCCATTTAGTGGGGGTAGAGCCTACTTGCAAGTCTCTCCGACCTTCACAAAAAAAGTTATTCAAGAATATCTCTTTCTCCTATGTGCTTTCATCCCTAACCCTAACCCTAACCCTTCCGAAAGTCGGAGAAGCTCAAGGATTGTACCGATCGATGCGCGCAACCCCATTTAGTGGGGGTAGAGCCTACTTGCAAGTCTCTCCGACCTTCACAAAAAAAGTTATTCAAGAATATCTCCTCAGATTTGGGGGAATTTCGTCGGTCGACCTCTTCCGAAGGTCGTACAAGCTCGGGGATGGTACCAATCGATCCGCAGGACCCAAATTAGTCCAGATGCAACCACTTTCCAAGTCTCTCCGACCTTCACAAAAAAAGTTATTCAAGAATATCTCTTTCTCCTATGTGCTTTCATCCCTAACCCTAACCCTAACCCTTCCGAAAGTCGGAGAAGCTCAAGGATGGTACCGATCGATGCGCGCTACCCCATTTAGTGGGGGTAGAGCCTACTTGCAAGTCTCTCCGACCTTCACAAAAAAAGTTATTCAAGAATATCTCTTTCTCCTATGTGCTTTCATCCCTAACCCTAACCCTAACCCTTCCGAAAGTCGGAGAAGCTCAAGGATGGTACCGATCGATGCGCGCTACCCCATTTAGTGGGGGTAGAGCCTACTTGCAAGTCTCTCCGACCTTCACAAAAAAAGTTATTCAAGAATATCTCCTCAGATTTGGGGGAATTTCGTCGGTCGACCTCTTCCGAAGGTCGTACAAGCTCGGGGATGGTACCAATCGATCCGCAGGACCCAAATTAGTCCAGATGCAACCACTTTCCAAGTCTCTCCGACCTTCACAAAAAAACTTATTCAAGATTATCTCTTTCTCCTATGTGCTTTCATCCCTAACCCTAACCCTAACCCTTCCGAAAGTCGGAGAAGCTCAAGGATGGTACCGATCGATGCGCGCTACCCCATTTAGTGGGGGTAGAGCCTACTTGCAAGTCTCTCCGACCTTCACAAAAAAAGTTATTCAAGAATATCTCTTTCTCCTATGTGCTTTCATCCCTAACCCTAACCCTAACCCTTCCGAAAGTCGGAGAAGCTCAAGGATGGTACCGATCGATGCGCGCAACCCCATTTAGTGGGGGTAGAGCCTACTTGCAAGTCTCTCCGACCTTCACAAAAAAAGTTATTCAAGAATATCTCCTCAGATTTGGGGGAATTTCGTCGGTCGACCTCTTCCGAAGGTCGTACAAGCTCGGGGATGGTACCAATCGATCCGCAGGACCCAAATTAGTCCAGATGCAACCACTTTCCAAGTCTCTCCGACCTTCACAAAAAAAGTTATTCAAGAATATCTCTTTCTCCTATGTGCTTTCATCCCTAACCCTAACCCTTCCGAAAGTCGGAGAAGCTCAAGGATGGTACCGATCGATGCGCGCTACCCCATTTAGTGGGGGTAGAGCCTACTTGCAAGTCTCTCCGACCTTCACAAAAAAAGTTATTCAAGAATATCTCCTCAGATTTGGGGGAATTTCGTCGGTCGACCTCTTCCGAAGGTCGTACAAGCTCGGGGATGGTACCAATCGATCTGCAGGACCCAAATTAGTCCAGATGCAACCACTTTCCAAGTCTCTCCGACCTTCACAAAAAAAGTTATTCAAGAATATCTCTTTCTCCTATGTGCTTTCATCCCTAACCCTAACCCTAACCCTTCCGAAAGTCAGAGAAGCTCAAGGATGGTACCGATCGATGCGCGCTACCCCATTTAGTGGGGGCAGAGCCTACTTGCAAGTCTCTCCGACCTTCACAAAAAAAGTTATTCAAGAATATCTCTTTCTCCTATGTGCTTTCATCCCTAACCCTAACCCTAACCCTTCCGAAAGTCGGAGAAGCTCAAGGATGGTACCGATCGATGCGCGCTACCCCATTTAGTGGGGGTAGAGCCTACTTGCAAGTCTCTCCGACCTTCACAAAAAAAGTTATTCAAGAATATCTCTTTCTCCTATGTGCTTTCATCCCTAACCCTAACCCTAACCCTTCCGAAAGTCGGAGAAGCTCAAGGATGGTACCGATCGATGCGCGCTACCCCATTTAGTGGGGGTAGAGCCTACTTGCAAGTCTCTCCGACCTTCACAAAAAAAGTTATTCAAGAATATCTCTTTCTCCTATGTGCTTTCATCCCTAACCCTAACCCTAACCCTTCCGAAAGTCGGAGAAGCTCAAGGATGGTACCGATCGATGCGCGCAACCCCATTTAGTGGGGGTAGAGCCTACTTGCAAGTCTCTCCGACCTTCACAAAAAAAGTTATTCAAGAATATCTCCTCAGATTTGGGGGAATTTCGTCGGTCGACCTCTTCCGAAGGTCGTACAAGCTCGGGGATGGTACCAATCGATCCGCAGGACCCAAATTAGTCCAGATGCAACCACTTTCCAAGTCTCTCCGACCTTCACAAAAAAAGTTATTCAAGAATATCTCTTTCTCCTATGTGCTTTCATCCCTAACCCTAACCCTAACCCTTCCGAAAGTCGGAGAAGCTCAAGGATGGTACCGATCGATGCGCGCTACCCCATTTAGTGGGGGTAGAGCCTACTTGCAAGTCTCTCCGACCTTCACAAAAAAAGTTATTCAAGAATATCTCCTCAGATTTGGGGGAATTTCGTCGGTCGACCTCTTCCGAAGGTCGTACAAGCTCGGGGATGGTACCAATCGATCCGCAGGACCCAAATTAGTCCAGATGCAACCACTTTCCAAGTCTCTCCGACCTTCACAAAAAAAGTTATTCAAGAATATCTCTTTCTCCTATGTGCTTTCATCCCTAACCCTAACCCTAACCCTTCCGAAAGTCAGAGAAGCTCAAGGATGGTACCGATCGATGCGCGCTACCCCATTTAGTGGGGGCAGAGCCTACTTGCAAGTCTCTCCGACCTTCACAAAAAAAGTTATTCAAGAATATCTCCTCAGATTTGGGGGAATTTCGTCGGTCGACCTCTTCCGAAGGTCGTACAAGCTCGGGGATGGTACCAATCGATCCGCAGGACCCAAATTAGTCCAGATGCAACCACTTTCCAAGTCTCTCCGACCTTCACAAAAAAAGTTATTCAAGAATATCTCTTTCTCCTATGTGCTTTCATCCCTAACCCTAACCCTAACCCTTCCGAAAGTCGGAGAAGCTCAAGGATGGTACCGATCGATGCGCGCTACCCCATTTAGTGGGGGCAGAGCCTACTTGCAAGTCTCTCCGACCTTCACAAAAAAAGTTATTCAAGAATATCTCTTTCTCCTATGTGCTTTCATCCCTAACCCTAACCCTAACCCTTCCGAAAGTCGGAGAAGCTCAAGGATGGTACCGATCGATGCGCGCTACCCCATTTAGTGGGGGTAGAGCCTACTTGCAAGTCTCTCCGACCTTCACAAAAAAAGTTATTCAAGAATATCTCTTTCTCCTATGTGCTTTCATCCCTAACCCTAACCCTAACCCTTCCGAAAGTCGGAGAAGCTCAAGGATGGTACCGATCGATGCGCGCTACCCCATTTAGTGGGGGTAGAGCCTACTTGCAAGTCTCTCCGACCTTCACAAAAAAAGTTATTCAAGAATATCTCTTTCTCCTATGTGCTTTCATCCCTAACCCTAACCCTAACCCTTCCGAAAGTCGGAGAAGCTCAAGGATGGTACCGATCGATGCGCGCAACCCCATTTAGTGGGGGTAGAGCCTACTTGCAAGTCTCTCCGACCTTCACAAAAAAAGTTATTCAAGAATATCTCCTCAGATTTGGGGGAATTTCGTCGGTCGACCTCTTCCGAAGGTCGTACAAGCTCGGGGATGGTACCAATCGATCCGCAGGACCCAAATTAGTCCAGATGCAACCACTTTCCAAGTCTCTCCGACCTTCACAAAAAAAGTTATTCAAGAATATCTCTTTCTCCTATGTGCTTTCATCCCTAACCCTAACCCTAACCCTTCCGAAAGTCGGAGAAGCTCAAGGATGGTACCGATCGATGCGCGCTACCCCATTTAGTGGGGGTAGAGCCTACTTGCAAGTCTCTCCGACCTTCACAAAAAAAGTTATTCAAGAATATCTCTTTCTCCTATGTGCTTTCATCCCTAACCCTAACCCTAACCCTTCCGAAAGTCGGAGAAGCTCAAGGATGGTACCGATCGATGCGCGCAACCCCATTTAGTGGGGGTAGAGCCTACTTGCAAGTCTCTCCGACCTTCACAAAAAAAGTTATTCAAGAATATCTCCTCAGATTTGGGGGAATTTCGTCGGTCGACCTCTTCCGAAGGTCGTACAAGCTCGGGGATGGTACCAATCGATCCGCAGGACCCAAATTAGTCCAGATGCAACCACTTTCCAAGTCTCTCCGACCTTCACAAAAAAAGTTATTCAAGAATATCTCTTTCTCCTATGTGCTTTCATCCCTAACCCTAACCCTAACCCTTCCGAAAGTCAGAGAAGCTCAAGGATGGTACCGATCGATGCGCGCTACCCCATTTAGTGGGGGCAGAGCCTACTTGCAAGTCTCTCCGACCTTCACAAAAAAAGTTATTCAAGAATATCTCTTTCTCCTATGTGCTTTCATCCCTAACCCTAACCCTAACCCTTCCGAAAGTCGGAGAAGCTCAAGGATGGTACCGATCGATGCGCGCTACCCCATTTAGTGGGGGTAGAGCCTACTTGCAAGTCTCTCCGACCTTCACAAAAAAAGTTATTCAAGAATATCTCTTTCTCCTATGTGCTTTCATCCCTAACCCTAACCCTAACCCTTCCAAAAGTCGGAGAAGCTCAAGGATGGTACCGATCGATGCGCGCAACCCCATTTAGTGGGGGTAGAGCCTACTTGCAAGTCTCTCCGACCTTCACAAAAAAAGTTATTCAAGAATATCTCCTCAGATTTGGGGGAATTTCGTCGGTCGACCTCTTCCGAAGGTCGTACAAGCTCGGGGATGGTACCAATCGATCCGCAGGACCCAAATTAGTCCAGATGCAACCACTTTTCAAGTCTCTCCGACCTTCACAAAAAAAGTTATTCAAGAATATCTCTTTCTCCTATGTGCTTTCATCCCTAACCCTAACCCTAACCCTTCCGAAAGTCGGAGAAGCTCAAGGATGGTACCGATCGATGCGCGCAACCCCATTTAGTGGGGGTAGAGCCTACTTGCAAGTCTCTCCGACCTTCACAAAAAAAGTTATTCAAGAATATCTCCTCAGATTTGGGGGAATTTCGTCGGTCGACCTCTTCCGAAGGTCGTACAAGCTCGGGGATGGTACCAATCGATCTGCAGGACCCAAATTAGTCCAGATGCAACCACTTTCCAAGTCTCTCCGACCTTCACAAAAAAAGTTATTCAAGAATATCTCTTTCTCCTATGTGCTTTCATCCCTAACCCTAACCCTAACCCTTCCGAAAGTCGGAGAAGCTCAAGGATGGTACCGATCGATGCGCGCTACCCCATTTAGTGGGGGTAGAGCCTACTTGCAAGTCTCTCCGACCTTCACAAAAAAAGTTATTCAAGAATATCTCTTTCTCCTATGTGCTTTCATCCCTAACCCTAACCCTAACCCTTCCGAAAGTCGGAGAAGCTCAAGGATTGTACCGATCGATGCGCGCAACCCCATTTAGTGGGGGTAGAGCCTACTTGCAAGTCTCTCCGACCTTCACAAAAAAAGTTATTCAAGAATATCTCCTCAGATTTGGGGGAATTTCGTCGGTCGACCTCTTCCGAAGGTCGTACAAGCTCGGGGATGGTACCAATCGATCCGCAGGACCCAAATTAGTCCAGATGCAACCACTTTCCAAGTCTCTCCGACCTTCACAAAAAAAGTTATTCAAGAATATCTCTTTCTCCTATGTGCTTTCATCCCTAACCCTAACCCTAACCCTTCCGAAAGTCGGAGAAGCTCAAGGATGGTACCGATCGATGCGCGCTACCCCATTTAGTGGGGGTAGAGCCTACTTGCAAGTCTCTCCGACCTTCACAAAAAAAGTTATTCAAGAATATCTCTTTCTCCTATGTGCTTTCATCCCTAACCCTAACCCTAACCCTTCCGAAAGTCGGAGAAGCTCAAGGATGGTACCGATCGATGCGCGCTACCCCATTTAGTGGGGGTAGAGCCTACTTGCAAGTCTCTCCGACCTTCACAAAAAAAGTTATTCAAGAATATCTCCTCAGATTTGGGGGAATTTCGTCGGTCGACCTCTTCCGAAGGTCGTACAAGCTCGGGGATGGTACCAATCGATCCGCAGGACCCAAATTAGTCCAGATGCAACCACTTTCCAAGTCTCTCCGACCTTCACAAAAAAACTTATTCAAGATTATCTCTTTCTCCTATGTGCTTTCATCCCTAACCCTAACCCTAACCCTTCCGAAAGTCGGAGAAGCTCAAGGATGGTACCGATCGATGCGCGCTACCCCATTTAGTGGGGGTAGAGCCTACTTGCAAGTCTCTCCGACCTTCACAAAAAAAGTTATTCAAGAATATCTCTTTCTCCTATGTGCTTTCATCCCTAACCCTAACCCTAACCCTTCCGAAAGTCGGAGAAGCTCAAGGATGGTACCGATCGATGCGCGCAACCCCATTTAGTGGGGGTAGAGCCTACTTGCAAGTCTCTCCGACCTTCACAAAAAAAGTTATTCAAGAATATCTCCTCAGATTTGGGGGAATTTCGTCGGTCGACCTCTTCCGAAGGTCGTACAAGCTCGGGGATGGTACCAATCGATCCGCAGGACCCAAATTAGTCCAGATGCAACCACTTTCCAAGTCTCTCCGACCTTCACAAAAAAAGTTATTCAAGAATATCTCTTTCTCCTATGTGCTTTCATCCCTAACCCTAACCCTTCCGAAAGTCGGAGAAGCTCAAGGATGGTACCGATCGATGCGCGCTACCCCATTTAGTGGGGGTAGAGCCTACTTGCAAGTCTCTCCGACCTTCACAAAAAAAGTTATTCAAGAATATCTCCTCAGATTTGGGGGAATTTCGTCGGTCGACCTCTTCCGAAGGTCGTACAAGCTCGGGGATGGTACCAATCGATCTGCAGGACCCAAATTAGTCCAGATGCAACCACTTTCCAAGTCTCTCCGACCTTCACAAAAAAAGTTATTCAAGAATATCTCTTTCTCCTATGTGCTTTCATCCCTAACCCTAACCCTAACCCTTCCGAAAGTCAGAGAAGCTCAAGGATGGTACCGATCGATGCGCGCTACCCCATTTAGTGGGGGCAGAGCCTACTTGCAAGTCTCTCCGACCTTCACAAAAAAAGTTATTCAAGAATATCTCTTTCTCCTATGTGCTTTCATCCCTAACCCTAACCCTAACCCTTCCGAAAGTCGGAGAAGCTCAAGGATGGTACCGATCGATGCGCGCTACCCCATTTAGTGGGGGTAGAGCCTACTTGCAAGTCTCTCCGACCTTCACAAAAAAAGTTATTCAAGAATATCTCTTTCTCCTATGTGCTTTCATCCCTAACCCTAACCCTAACCCTTCCAAAAGTCGGAGAAGCTCAAGGATGGTACCGATCGATGCGCGCAACCCCATTTAGTGGGGGTAGAGCCTACTTGCAAGTCTCTCCGACCTTCACAAAAAAAGTTATTCAAGAATATCTCCTCAGATTTGGGGGAATTTCGTCGGTCGACCTCTTCCGAAGGTCGTACAAGCTCGGGGATGGTACCAATCGATCCGCAGGACCCAAATTAGTCCAGATGCAACCACTTTTCAAGTCTCTCCGACCTTCACAAAAAAAGTTATTCAAGAATATCTCTTTCTCCTATGTGCTTTCATCCCTAACCCTAACCCTAACCCTTCCGAAAGTCGGAGAAGCTCAAGGATGGTACCGATCGATGCGCGCAACCCCATTTAGTGGGGGTAGAGCCTACTTGCAAGTCTCTCCGACCTTCACAAAAAAAGTTATTCAAGAATATCTCCTCAGATTTGGGGGAATTTCGTCGGTCGACCTCTTCCGAAGGTCGTACAAGCTCGGGGATGGTACCAATCGATCTGCAGGACCCAAATTAGTCCAGATGCAACCACTTTCCAAGTCTCTCCGACCTTCACAAAAAAAGTTATTCAAGAATATCTCTTTCTCCTATGTGCTTTCATCCCTAACCCTAACCCTAACCCTTCCGAAAGTCGGAGAAGCTCAAGGATGGTACCGATCGATGCGCGCTACCCCATTTAGTGGGGGTAGAGCCTACTTGCAAGTCTCTCCGACCTTCACAAAAAAAGTTATTCAAGAATATCTCTTTCTCCTATGTGCTTTCATCCCTAACCCTAACCCTAACCCTTCCGAAAGTCGGAGAAGCTCAAGGATTGTACCGATCGATGCGCGCAACCCCATTTAGTGGGGGTAGAGCCTACTTGCAAGTCTCTCCGACCTTCACAAAAAAAGTTATTCAAGAATATCTCCTCAGATTTGGGGGAATTTCGTCGGTCGACCTCTTCCGAAGGTCGTACAAGCTCGGGGATGGTACCAATCGATCCGCAGGACCCAAATTAGTCCAGATGCAACCACTTTCCAAGTCTCTCCGACCTTCACAAAAAAAGTTATTCAAGAATATCTCTTTCTCCTATGTGCTTTCATCCCTAACCCTAACCCTAACCCTTCCGAAAGTCGGAGAAGCTCAAGGATGGTACCGATCGATGCGCGCTACCCCATTTAGTGGGGGTAGAGCCTACTTGCAAGTCTCTCCGACCTTCACAAAAAAAGTTATTCAAGAATATCTCTTTCTCCTATGTGCTTTCATCCCTAACCCTAACCCTAACCCTTCCGAAAGTCGGAGAAGCTCAAGGATGGTACCGATCGATGCGCGCTACCCCATTTAGTGGGGGTAGAGCCTACTTGCAAGTCTCTCCGACCTTCACAAAAAAAGTTATTCAAGAATATCTCCTCAGATTTGGGGGAATTTCGTCGGTCGACCTCTTCCGAAGGTCGTACAAGCTCGGGGATGGTACCAATCGATCCGCAGGACCCAAATTAGTCCAGATGCAACCACTTTCCAAGTCTCTCCGACCTTCACAAAAAAACTTATTCAAGATTATCTCTTTCTCCTATGTGCTTTCATCCCTAACCCTAACCCTAACCCTTCCGAAAGTCGGAGAAGCTCAAGGATGGTACCGATCGATGCGCGCTACCCCATTTAGTGGGGGTAGAGCCTACTTGCAAGTCTCTCCGACCTTCACAAAAAAAGTTATTCAAGAATATCTCTTTCTCCTATGTGCTTTCATCCCTAACCCTAACCCTAACCCTTCCGAAAGTCGGAGAAGCTCAAGGATGGTACCGATCGATGCGCGCAACCCCATTTAGTGGGGGTAGAGCCTACTTGCAAGTCTCTCCGACCTTCACAAAAAAAGTTATTCAAGAATATCTCCTCAGATTTGGGGGAATTTCGTCGGTCGACCTCTTCCGAAGGTCGTACAAGCTCGGGGATGGTACCAATCGATCCGCAGGACCCAAATTAGTCCAGATGCAACCACTTTCCAAGTCTCTCCGACCTTCACAAAAAAAGTTATTCAAGAATATCTCTTTCTCCTATGTGCTTTCATCCCTAACCCTAACCCTTCCGAAAGTCGGAGAAGCTCAAGGATGGTACCGATCGATGCGCGCTACCCCATTTAGTGGGGGTAGAGCCTACTTGCAAGTCTCTCCGACCTTCACAAAAAAAGTTATTCAAGAATATCTCCTCAGATTTGGGGGAATTTCGTCGGTCGACCTCTTCCGAAGGTCGTACAAGCTCGGGGATGGTACCAATCGATCTGCAGGACCCAAATTAGTCCAGATGCAACCACTTTCCAAGTCTCTCCGACCTTCACAAAAAAAGTTATTCAAGAATATCTCTTTCTCCTATGTGCTTTCATCCCTAACCCTAACCCTAACCCTTCCGAAAGTCAGAGAAGCTCAAGGATGGTACCGATCGATGCGCGCTACCCCATTTAGTGGGGGCAGAGCCTACTTGCAAGTCTCTCCGACCTTCACAAAAAAAGTTATTCAAGAATATCTCTTTCTCCTATGTGCTTTCATCCCTAACCCTAACCCTAACCCTTCCGAAAGTCGGAGAAGCTCAAGGATGGTACCGATCGATGCGCGCTACCCCATTTAGTGGGGGTAGAGCCTACTTGCAAGTCTCTCCGACCTTCACAAAAAAAAGTTATTCAAGAATATCTCTTTCTCCTATGTGCTTTCATCCCTAACCCTAACCCTAACCCTTCCGAAAGTCGGAGAAGCTCAAGGATGGTACCGATCGATGCGCGCTACCCCATTTAGTGGGGGTAGAGCCTACTTGCAAGTCTCTCCGACCTTCACAAAAAAAGTTATTCAAGAATATCTCTTTCTCCTATGTGCTTTCATCCCTAACCCTAACCCTAACCCTTCCGAAAGTCGGAGAAGCTCAAGGATGGTACCGATCGATGCGCGCAACCCCATTTAGTGGGGGTAGAGCCTACTTGCAAGTCTCTCCGACCTTCACAAAAAAAGTTATTCAAGAATATCTCCTCAGATTTGGGGGAATTTCGTCGGTCGACCTCTTCCGAAGGTCGTACAAGCTCGGGGATGGTACCAATCGATCCGCAGGACCCAAATTAGTCCAGATGCAACCACTTTCCAAGTCTCTCCGACCTTCACAAAAAAAGTTATTCAAGAATATCTCTTTCTCCTATGTGCTTTCATCCCTAACCCTAACCCTAACCCTTCCGAAAGTCGGAGAAGCTCAAGGATGGTACCGATCGATGCGCGCTACCCCATTTAGTGGGGGTAGAGCCTACTTGCAAGTCTCTCCGACCTTCACAAAAAAAGTTATTCAAGAATATCTCTTTCTCCTATGTGCTTTCATCCCTAACCCTAACCCTAACCCTTCCGAAAGTCGGAGAAGCTCAAGGATGGTACCGATCGATGCGCGCAACCCAATTTAGTGGGGGTAGAGCCTACTTGCAAGTCTCTCCGACCTTCACAAAAAAAGTTATTCAAGAATATCTCCTCAGATTTGGGGGAATTTCGTCGGTCGACCTCTTCCGAAGGTCGTACAAGCTCGGGGATGGTACCAATCGATCCGCAGGACCCAAATTAGTCCAGATGCAACCACTTTCCAAGTCTCTCCGACCTTCACAAAAAAAGTTATTCAAGAATATCTCTTTCTCCTATGTGCTTTCATCCCTAACCCTAACCCTTCCGAAAGTCGGAGAAGCTCAAGGATGGTACCGATCGATGTGCGCTACCCCATTTAGTGGGGGTAGAGCCTACTTGCAAGTCTCTCCGACCTTCACAAAAAAAGTTATTCAAGAATATCTCTTTCTCCTATGTGCTTTCATCCCTAACCCTAACCCTAACCCTTCCGAAAGTCGGAGAAGCTCAAGGATGGTACCGATCGATGCGCGCTACCCCATTTAGTGGGGGTAGAGCCTACTTGCAAGTCTCTCCGACCTTCACAAAAAAAGTTATTCAAGAATATCTCCTCAGATTTGGGGGGAATTTCGTCGGTCGACCTCTTCCGAAGGTCGTACAAGCTCGGGGATGGTACCAAT